>NC_051137.1:16815873-16831367 GCF_014839805.1 Manduca sexta | reverse complement strand
GAAAAAGCTGTTTTTGTCCAATTTTTGTATACAAGACAATTGTTTGTTATTTTGGACGAAAAATATTTACAATATTGTTAAAAATACTTTATTCTATCTATACAAATATAATATTGATGAAAATCATTTAACATAATTAAGGAATTTAAAAATAACTCAATGGTTCCTTTTAGCAAAACTATTTCTGTGTGGATTGATCTCTTGTTACTTTTTGTATCTTGGAATAATTGTATAATAATTATATATATTGTCATATTTATTTAATTTATTTTTCTGTTAAATATTTTTTTTTTTATTTCCACATACAACTATTTTACAGGTAATAACCAATACAATAGCGTTGTACAATAGTTATGTAAAATAAAAATTTTATATTAAAATGTTTTTTGTGGAATATCAAAATTATTACTTAATCTAAATATTATTCTACTTCAAAATCAGACTGACCCGAAAAACCTTCCAGATCGTCTTCTATATTTGCATTTCCGTCAAGCTTGACGTAAAAATCATGTGAGTCTTATGGGATGGTTCTTTGTAAAACAAAACAATTTCGTAGATTTTTTAGATTTTCCGGGTTACCATGGGGCTTAGATCTTGTTAGTTTATTGAACAACTAGTGTTATGTGGGTTGGTAAACTTGTGTTGAAAAACGGTTTGTTCAGTAAAAATTGTCATATCATTTTGATCTTTACAGAGAGTGATAGAAGGTACATTTTGAAAGTTTCCCTCTACATACTTAACTCGATTTTGGCACATGTGTGTATTGGTTCCTGTTTGCATAAGTAGGTCCAATTGTTACTTATAAATCAGTTTCAGTTTGTTTGTTTATATTATGATTTGTTATATTTATATTATGGTAGATCCTAACCCCTTTCGTATTTGATCTTTTTGGGGCTTGTTTGTCTCCTAATTCTTCGATGTCGATACAAAATTTTCGGTACTATTATATCTCTCTTTTATCATTTCAATTCAATTTTTAAATTGTGGCTCTTTTTCATTGATATTTAGTCACGCTGACAAGTGACAAATGACAACCAATGACAACTATCAACTGACAGATGACGATTGACAGCCCACTTCGGCAAAAGGCCTCTTTCAATCTTCGACAAGTGGTGGAATTAAAAGCAATCTGAAAAATAAATACAATAATTAACAATGTTTCGTTTCACAAAAAATACTATACCTTTACTTTCAAAAACATTGATAAAATGGACATCACAAGCTCAAGACAAGCGCGTATTAATATTATTCCAAGGACCCCGACTGTTTTCCGATGCGGGTAAACATGAATCTTTATCGTATTCTGTGTGGATATTTCGACCTTATTATTAACATTGTTTGTATTAACTTTTCACTATCAGAAACTAACAAATTACATTCCTTATCATGTTGTAATTTAAAACTCATTAAAGTAATTAATAAATATAAAAAACGTGACAATAAAACTTGCGTCATCTTATGGTCTCTCAGAAATTAGAATCTCGATTGTGAATTGGTGATGGATTCTTAATTTATAATATTTAATTAATAATTTCACTATTTTTACATATATAAAGTTGTTCTTCTATTACAGTTGATGATAAGTACTCGCTGAAGCATGAAGAAATTGGCAGGCCACTCTATTTTTGATGTACAAGCTACGTCACCAATGGTAATGTTTTATAAATCATATATTACACAATGCCTTATATATTAACAAATTAATCTACATCCCAGAAAATATTGTCAAGAGGAAATCCATCAAGAGATAACACATTGCTATTTCCCTGTGTGATATTTTTCTGATATTATTATCTGGCACAGTTTGTGTATCCAATTTGCTAAGTTCTCTCAATAATATAATTTATTTACTTCAGGATCCAAGGGGTACTTGATGCTATGCTACCATACTTGGTCAGTAACCCACATTCGAAACACATGCCTATGGATGGGAAAGTGAGGCAGCTGTTGAAAAAAGCCAGGGAACAAGTTGCCCACTTGATTGGAGCTGACCCTAAAGAAATTATATTCACTTCTGGTGCTACAGAATCTAATAACATATCAGTCAAAGGAGTAGCTCGTTTTTATGGACCTAGGAAAAAGCATGTAGTCACCACACAAATTGTAAGATATTATAATTCTATCAATATTGTCACTATCAATATAACTGAAAATTTCAATAAATAATAAGACTCAACAAGTAATATTGGCTAACTATTTATATTTTAAATTATATCTTACAGGAACACAAATGTGTGCTTGATTCATGTCGTGTGCTTTGGAAGGAGAAGGATATAAAATCACATATCTACCTGTCCAGCAAAATGGAATAATTAGATTGGAAGACCTAGAAAAGGCTCTCACTCCTGAAACAAGTCTTGTGTCCATAATGACTGTCAACAATGAGATAGGTAAGGTAACATAATATGCCTTGAATCAAAATTGTAATACAGTTATGTTGTAATGGATTCATTTTTGTTTTAATTGCTTTAAAATGACGAGTCAAACTTGCTGTTTCACAGATGTTAAGTGATATGACTGCCCATAAACAAAAGAAACATCATTCAACACCTTGAATTACAAAGTATTGTTTGGTATTCCAATGCGCTTGCCATACCGAGATGTGAGATGTTAAGTCTTATAATGTCCATTAGTTACACTGGCTACAATGTTCTTCAAACCGAATATAACAATGACTACACATTGCTGCTTGGCGGCAGATATAGGCATTACAGTGGTAGCTACCCAGGCAGACTTTCACATATGAGAGACCTACCGCCAATGAGTGACACATCTATAAGTGTTAAATGATGTAATTTTCAAAATTATTATTATTATTATTATATACATCAGGCAGGCAGTTGAAACTATTGTGAAATATATTAAGGTATTTGTTTAATGGATGTAATATCTAATTTTTGTAGGTGTAAGACAGCCAATTGAAGAAATTGGTAAAATTTGCAAGAGCAAAAAAGTATTTTTCCACACTGATGCAGCACAAGCACTTGGCAAAATACCTTTGGATGTAAATAAAATGAATATAGACTTAATGTCTATTTCTGGACATAAAATTTATGGACCAAAGGGTGTTGGAGCTTTATACATTAGGCGCCGACCCAGAGTGCGAGTTGAACCAATACAAAGTGGAGGTGGTCAAGAGAGGGGCATGAGAAGTGGAACAGTGCCGACTCCCCTAGTTGTAGGACTGGGTAACTTGTTAAATTGTCTATTTAATGTTAATATCAAATTTTATAAAACACTACTCATATATTAAAGGGAAAGGAAAACTTTTGTATATAAGGTAGAAGTAAAGATTTAAACCACTGAAAGAATTTTGATAAAATTTGGCTCACATATAGACTGTGATTAAACTATAGGAATACCTTTTATTTTGGAAAAGTGTAAATAACAACAAAGTGACTCTAAATTATTGATAAAAAAATGTAAAGTCCAATTATTTATCTTAAAGTCTTTGACGGCTATCACCATACTTATAAGTGATTATCATAGTTTGAAAATTATCTAGTATCTTAACTATTAGAAAGCAAAGATTTATGAAGTGTTGCCATTTCTATTGTTCCAGGAGCTGCTTGTGAATTAGCAGAGCGTGAAATGGCGTATGATCATGCTTGGATGCAGAAACTATCTCAACGATTTTTAGATAAAATATATTCAAAGCTAACACATGTAATAAGAAATGGCGATGCAACACAAACTTATCCTGGATGTATTAATCTTTCATTCGCATATGTCGAAGGTATGTATATAGTACATAATAGTGCTTTTAAATTGACTTTACATTGCATTTATTTTAGAAAGTAAATCTGCAGATTATTTATTTCAATTTAGAATAGGTTAATTAGTCTAGTGCATTGTAAGTCAAATAAAAAAATGGCTTCTAATAGGTTCAATTATTCATTAAATTGCACTTATTATTTTATACAGGTGAATCACTTCTTATGGCACTAAAAGATATTGCATTATCAAGTGGATCAGCTTGCACCTCTGCATCACTTGAGCCATCCTATGTATTAAGAGCCATTGGTGCAGATGAAGATTTGGCACACAGTTCAATAAGGTAAACATTGCAATATATGCTAAATTACACTTGTGTAAATATTAATTAAATGTAAATTCACAAGAAGTAAAACTAATTACATACCAGAAGCAGGTTAAAAGTTTGTGCTATTTCAGGTTTGGTTTAGGAAGATTTACGACAGTCGATGAAGTGGATTATACAGCTGAAAAGACAATTAGACATGTGGAGCGACTTAGAGAAATGAGCCCACTTTGGGAAATGGTTCAAGAAGGCATAGACATCAAAACAATCCAATGGTCTCAACACTAAGTACATCAATAAAATGGTCTAAATGTAGCGACCAACGAAATCCATTCGTAGATTTTAGAACTTCGTGATATTGTTACATAATAATATTGTAAGAGAGATCTGTTGTTATTTATTTTAAAAGATTTGGAAAAATATGTTATATGACATAATTAGCAGCTTCATGTCAAATCATTATTAAAAAAAGATTGTGTGATTAAACATCATTGAACCTTACTGAACATGAAAAATTTATGCCAGTTTTTGTTAGTAGCAATAACACAGAAGCATTAAGCTTGCTCCATTTAATTTACAACTTTTATATGGCATTCCATAGAAAGAAAGCTTATATATCACTTTGAAGCTGTCACAGTTCTATTATACATGTAACAGATACAATACTACTCTTAAATTTTGTTTTGCAATTTAATAATTATTATTGCTTCATTACAATATTGAGAATATATTCAATGTTGACCACTAGCTTATTAGTAAGTATGTATTACAGTAATGCAATTGTCATAGACTTTACTGTGTGATATTAAATATTTTATGGTTTTGATATTGTAAATTCTTATTTAAAAATGATTGTAAAATACAAGAATTACACAAATGAAACACTCATTGAGTATGGTTTATTTTTTAATTTTTATAACAATTTACGATTGGCTTGTGTAAAAATTTGGAATGCAATTGCAAACATTAGATACTATAAGGTAACACATACACACAAGTGAATTAATTGTAATTTACTTTTACATTCCAGTGACAACACACTAAAATATGTGTATCATTGATACAAGATACACACATTTATTATTTCACATAAAAAATTATTTAGTCAAATACTCCTAAAACATTTTTAAAATTATCAAATCAAATTAAAGCTTTATTTGTCAGTGTTGTAAACTTAAAACTAGTTTCAGAATAACTTAATACAGGTATATGAAATAGATGATGCATTAAATAATAATTTGTGATAATATTTAAATGTCAGATAAAATATTTTAGGCCATTGCATAAATTTTATTTGTTTTAAAATTATCATTGTTTTATGAATTCTGATAATGTCACCGCACATTGCCGACTAAACCTGGAAAACAGCAAAAATAACCAAAAACATGCAATCAGTGAAGCTTTGATGCAAATTGTAGGTACTTTTAAGTCAACAATTACATGCTGGCTCTTCGGGCTGATCCGGGTTGATATCTTGAAACTATTATGATCCAATGTCTGTAACTCAATTCTTGATCTATTTGACTCCACAAGCTGCAAGGCTATGTCAGCAAACATTTCTTCAACACCTTTGCCAGTCTTACATGATGTTTTGTATGTACTACTGATGAGATTGTGACATTGCTCACTACAAAATTAGAAAATAATTTGAATTACATTATTTGGCATCATTTATTATTTCAAGAATAAAAAAGCAAAAGTAGGTACCAGAATGTCTCAATATCAGCATCTGTCACTTGAGGTGATGAGCCCTCCAAATCTGATTTATTACCACATAAAAATATTTTTGCATTTTCTGCATATGTGACAATATCAAGTAAATGCTGACTAAGAACATGAAATGATGATGCATTGTCCAGAGAAAATACTAAAATTGCTGCTTCAGCAAATTTGTAATAACTTGATGTAACAGATGCAATTCTTTCCATGCCTCCAGTATCCCATAACTGTAACTAAAAGAATAAAATAATATTATGGTAAAGATATTAGGTATATACTTAATATAATAAAATAAAGTGTTAACTTAAAATATTATTTGGCTACATTTTTAAAGTCGATAACATCATAATAATGCATCACTAATATTTAATTATTATTATGACAATTATCTAAGTAATTTTAATTTTGCTTTTCATTTTTATGAGTAACGCAATGAAGAAATTAACTGGTGAAGTTAATTTCTTCATTGCGTTGACCGACTGGTAAATAAAAAAATGTTAAACTAATTACATTAAATTGCACAATTCTTTTAAATTTAATGAGAATTAGAATTCTCATTAAATGACACTCGAGCTAATACTTTTCTTTTGCCTAATATGGTAAAACCAAACTACCAGGTAGGTACTGCTTTATTACGATTTATATAAATACTAAATAGTTCTTTCTAATGTTATAATTAATAATAACCTTGACGTCTTTATCTGCGACTTGGTATAACTTTTCGAAGTGATCTAGTCCCAATGTCGACCTTCTATCAGAGTTTGGGACAAATGTATTATTAATAAACCTCCGAAACAACGAGCTTTTTCCAACACCATATTCGCCACACAATATTACTTTGAGCACTGGTGTCTTTACAATAGCCATTAGTTATGTTATTCCGGTAGTTAAATTAAATTACTTGAGGAAATACGAACAAACACGCAGTTTTTCACATTAGTATGTATTGACAGTGTGGCCAATAAAATAAATAATACAGAGTAAGTTATATACTAAAATAATTAACGAAGGAAACCTGAAACGTGGTGAAAATACTTGATGTTTGGAATTCATAACATTATGAAAAATTCTAAGATATGTAGATAACAATAGATTTTCATTGGGTTTCCATATAATCGGTTCTCCTTTAGGCAACTCGATAACTTTGAACGCTTTGATGCGTGGTCGAAAAACCGATACCGAATGGCAAATACGCAAGCATTTAAACAAACTTTGCACAAATACGCAAATACCCGTGCTACCCGTTCAAACAAGTGTTTAAATATTTATACTGTGTGTGGCGCCGGCATTACAGCAATTTATGAAGGTTCAACCATAGAGTAAATAATATACTACGCGAAAAAAGAGTTGGCAACACTGGTTGATTGTCTTGTCATCAAAGAGAATTATAATATATATGGAAATAGAGAGCCTACTCGTTGGGTTTTTGTGCCAATCGACATTACGGCTGCTTCATACTTGTGAGGTAGAGGGCGTTCGCGATTTTCGTTGCGTTTCACGATTCAGGTTTATTGTGTTTTATTATTTTGCAAACGGTTTTAAAAGTGCAGAAGACGGCAATCCAAGTATTAAAATACTTAGAAGCAGATCTGTATTTGCTATGCCGTCGTAGTATAATATTTCTGACATCTTATTTACAGTGTACTTTTATCATTATTAATACATAATAATTCGATAGTAATAAGATCTAAGAATAAGATCGTTAATCAGACAAACATCATATTGAAAATATTATTTTTATTTTATTTTTGCTATAACATTTTGTGTACAAAATGCTTATAGTAAGTACTAATGATATTCACATTCCATATTAGATTTACAAAGTATTACACCTCTATTAAGCTATGTAAGCGCTGATAATTTGATCTTAGTTATTAATTATATTCAATGGAAAAATAAACGATACTACTTTAAAATAAACTGTAATACACTGTAAAATTCCGAAATACTAAATAATAAAATATACTTAAAATTATTTTATGTCTAAAAATACATACTGTGACGAATAATAATAAACATTGATATTTATAATATGCTAAAACATTCTCAATTGTCAAACTATATTTTTATCACAATTGATTTAACTTTATAAAAAATATATGAATTCTTTTGTATTTCGATAATCATTTTAATGTATCATCAAATAAATATCAAGTATCAATGTTCAAATAAAAGAGAATTTATAATTTTTTATAAAAATTGCCTAATAATATACGATTCAATATAGAAATACATAAAAATTTACAAATCTAGAACAGCAATTAACTCTGAAACATACTAGCTAGCCATATTATTTATCTTTGTCTTCATCAAAAAGGAAATTCGGATTCTAGCATTATCTTTCTACACAAACAAGTGAAACTAATATTAACAAGAACAAACTTATTCTAAGCCAAACAAAATTATTTCACAAATAAGTCACGCTACTTTTAAAAATTGAAAATGTTCACTGGAAAAGAAATTAACATCAAGTTTACAATGATCATTATACTTATCCATAGAAAAAGGAACTATAAAGATTAGCATTCATTAAAATATACTTTCTTCGTCGTGCGAAGGTTGTTTTACTTATGATAATAATATACAAAATATTTTATGTAGATATTAAACAGATTAATTTAACAATTTGTTAAATAAGAAAGATTAAATAATTATAATAAGAACTGATTTAAAACAGGTCTATGAAACCGGGTAGTAATCAACAGCGAAATGCGAATGCGATACAAATTGCCAATACATATTAGATATATACCATAACAGTGGGTATATGATCTAAATAGAGTATGTACTAAAAAAGGAGAGATTCGAACAATTAACGCGATAAAAGCAAAATAATTTCGCACTTGTGTACATGATATTATCTTTAAATTGCCATCACTTAACTATTAATTATGGGTTACGTGGTGGTTACATTACAACATACAATAAACACAAAATGAGCATTATGATCAAACAACGAAATCATAAATAAGTCGTATACAAAATGATTATTGTTACATAAAAATATAAAGGAAGTAATGCGAATTGCTGCAGAAATGTAGGTACCGGTTGTAACATTAACAAAACATCAACTAAAGCAAGCAGGTCGACGCAGGAACGATTGAATATTTTCTGAACGATGCAATATTATTAGGCGACACAGAAGGTATATATTTTGTATAATAAATTAATCCTCTATCAACCTGGTATAGCTGGTCCTTCGTTAATTTGACACCTGTATAACTTAAAAGACTTCATCGAGCCAATTTGTAATTATATGTACAGTCATGATGCTATAGTGAATAGTGCGCCGTTTTATGTGCAATTTTGTTAGTCTATGACGCGTCTATTTGTAAAACGTCTTTGCCGGTGCCACACACAGACAAATATTAGAACACTTGTTTGAACTCATGTTTGGCACGGGTATTTGCGTATTTGTATTCTATTACAGACACTGACCAAATTAATTTTTTTATGGCTTTTACTTTTAGGTTTCCATATATAATCAGTTGTCATTCAAGCAACTCTGATAACTTTGAACGCTTGATGTGTGGTCGTAAAACCAATACCGAATGACAAGATAATACGTAAACATTTAAACAAACTTTGCACAAATACGAAAATTCCCGTGCCACACATGAGTTCAAATATTTTTGTTATCTGTGGCGCCGGCATAATATTATCTTTTGACATTGATAAATGACGATGTCTTAGTTTTTAATAAAAAGAAAGGTGGACCAAGGAACAACTTTATTCAACTGTATGTGTGACGTCATCAAGAATTTCTCGGTTTTTATTTTTTGTTTCTTTGAAATTAAGTATTCAAAAATATGAAAAATACATAATCGTACTCAGAGTAGAAAAATTAAGAAATGGTATTTTTGTTTAAGGCACTTTAACATTTTGAAATGTTAATTTTACGCTGAAGCTGTTGTCCATGAAGGATACATCAGTAAAAAGAATCACACTTGGACTTGATAATTTATCTATTTTAAACTCAAATCAAAGTAGTTTGCCCTTATGGTAATTTTAAAGGATCTTTTAGTAAGGGACCGTAAACACTGTAGTCACAAGAAATCAATCTTATGAGACTGCTAATCATTTTTGTAGATACATATTCTATTTTTAAGATGGGACAGCAAGGGCAGCACCTTTTACCATTTAAATATGAACGTGAAAGATAAAAAATATCTGCATAAATAATAATAAACAATACGTGAACAAAAAAGCGGCGTTGGCCTAGTTGATTGTGGAACGGACTGCCAAGACGAATGTCCGCAGGTTCAAATCCAAAAGGCACACACCTCTGACTTCTCTAAAAATATTATGTGTATATTCTTTGTGAATTATCGCTTGCTTCAACGGTGAAGGAAAACATCGTGAGGAAACCTACAAACCTGGGAAATTCTCTAGAGGAATTTTCAAGGTTGTGTATCACTACTACTACGTTGTGACTATAGGTTATATATCATCACGCTATGATCAAAAGGAGCGGAGCAGTAATGAAAACTGTAGCAAAAGGGGGAACTTTATAACTTTTGAGAGATTTAAACGAAAAACTATATCACGCGGGCGGAGCCGCGGGCAAAAGCTAGTTTACAATAAATAAAAATCGCTACACCCGTTCAATGAATTAAATAAATTGTTAAGTAAAAGTGTGAAATCTACTAACTGACGACATTCTGCTGGAATTCTGCTCTTGCCGTTAAATGTTCAGCCGCAACAGCTCATAAACGGGGTTGTTATTTGTCCTTTAACGCGTATTATGTCATGTTACCAGTATTTTCCTTTCCGTAAATATACAGCTTTAGTTACATCTTTCTTTAACCAACTGTGTTATGGGACCGACATTAACGGGTGCCTGGTCGCATGTTGTGTTGATTACGTTAAGCCCAGCATCAATGGCATCTTCCAAGACAGTTCGTATTAATATTTTTAGCTCTATCTTATTAAGTCCATTTGTGAAATAATATGCTATTGGCTGATTAAAATATTTTTTATGCCTTTTATTATAAAAACCAAAGCGTAGTTAGAAATAGAGCATTTTTAATGTGAAGCAAACTCTTGTATCTTTGTATGGATCATATGACACAGACAAAAAGACCAAAGCAAAAACAATCTTTTTCCTTTATTTCCAACAGTGGAAAATTATAGGATTTATTCCTGCGATTATATTAATTTGGCTTTTTACAGTTCTTGATGATGGTAGAGTAAAATACTTGCATGAAAGTTTGTAATATTTAGGACGTTTTTTGAATAAAGACAATGACAATTTTTTCCTCTGGTGAAAATCGTCTTCCCTTCGCTTTCGTAAATGTTTTATATTTTTTGGAATAAACCAATTTGAGTATTGTATACCGCGTGTCTTCGGGACCCACTTGTAAGGCAGTAGATATGGTCCGAAAATACTTTAGTAATATCTGAAAAATAAAACATTAATGAATATTACTGTTCGAGCAAGGAAAAGTAACTTGTTGAGTAGGACATATAAGAAGCGGTACATTTGTCCCGTACATAACGTCAAAAAGGAAGAGTGGCTCAAAATTATATATTGTACTACTTTAAACTTTATGTCGCGGCAGTCGCGTTACTCATTCTCCGTGGTTAACTATAGGACGAGGACAGAGAGGTAGACAATTACAATAGGACGTTATTTTAAAATGAACATTATGGTACTGCGTTTCGAGTCGCGAGTCAGAGGAAAGTATTTTGAGTGTTATCATTACAAAATACTGTAAGGCGCACATTAAAGCGCCTCGCCTCAGTACGCCTCGCCTAATTTGAAGTAGGACATTGTACCGGCTCAATGTTAAAATGAGGCTACTCTTACAAACTCGTTTTCATGTCATGTCCTACCCAATTCTAATTAGTAACTATACGTTATCAAATATAGGATGATAATTTTGACAGCTCCTTCACATGAAGTTTCGTATTTTTTCGGTAAAATTTACTACAGGTAATATCATATTTTATTTTGAAGTGCCACTCATTATCATAATGAACAATCACGGACTATCGCAAATCCCCATTGAAATAAAATAAATCGATAATATAAAAATTTGCATTTAGATTTAATTATATTATTTTTGCAAATATTCGAGTTGTTTGTAATTTATCACATTTATTGGTAAAACAATCTATAATTAATATATCTAATGTTTTCACGATTTAAATAGTTAACACAATGATAACTGCAAGTGGTGTAGGGTTTAAAAAACATAAATGGAAATGGCTTACCAATAACAAATAGATAATTCAATAAAAAATATTTATATCATCTGAACATACCAAATAATTATGCAACTATCGATATCAAGTTTTATAAAAATGGTAATCGATAATCGAATACGTTCAATAACGATTATACCTTAGCCTCATCATTAGTGTGATTTGTCAAAATTAACATCCTAAATTTTAAAAGTTTTAGTAAACATTTTCACAACTTTAAGTAAGATATGTATATAGCATTACCGGTGAGATATGTGCTTCTTTCGGCCATTAAATCCATGTTTTCATGAAATGAATATCCGGTGTATAATGTTCTGTAACATAATTCGATATGAGACATGAACGGACAGAAACCACCTAACACTAATACTCAGTTTAATGAATTAGTAAAGCATTAAATGGCCTGATTCTCACCACATATTCACTGACGCATCAAAAACACTCTTTGTCAGATTATACGGGCGTGGGCGTTTACCATACTCAGTATAACATTATACAAAAAATAAAAAGCTTCCTCCAGAAACTTTCAGTCTTTACAGGGGAATGTTATGGAATATATAAAGCGTTAGAATTTATTCTTATTGCTAGACTTAGTAAAACTGTTATTTTTCAGATTCATATAGTGCCCCTTCAGGCTTGAAAAATTTCTTTCAAATCAAAATCCCACTCAATTGTGATAATGAATATAAGAGAAAAGCTCATAGAATGCCTTTTCCAAAACGTAATTGTAGTTTTATGTTGGGTCCCTGGTCATGCTAATATGTAAAAAGGAAATGTAAAAGCCGACCGTTTGGCTAATGAGGCGATAACAAGTGGTGATGTATATCCGCGACATAAATTATTGTAACGATCTGGTTGCACTTCCCATTACTTTTCTCTCAGGGAACTCCTGGGAAAATGCTGGGAAGAAAGCAGTCAGATAAAAGGCAAATGTATTCGAAAAGTCCAATTGGGTATACCGAGAAGCATGGTTTTGCAAATTAAATCTTGGTAGTTTATCTACTAGTATATTAATGAGAATGCGGCTTGGTCATGTGTGTTCGCCAGCTCACCTTGCTAGACTTGGTATTATTGGTAGTAGAACTTGGGAATGCGGTGAAGAGGAGGGTGACCTCTTAATCATATCTTCTTCATCCGCTTTTGATAATGCTCATTTTATAAGTCAACTCATTTCCTTTGGTGCCTTTTTCCTTGTTGTATTTCTTCCTCCTCTTATTTAATGTAAATATTTATAAAGCTATTTCATTTATTGTACATAATAACATAAAAAATATAGTTTGTATATACTTATTAATATATTGTATTGACGAATATTATTATTATTAATATATTATATCTTGACAACTTTCCTGACTTATTCCTAATTCCGAAACCAATTTCCTTCCTGTAATATGTTTCCCTAGCTTTATTGACATTGGCGTAGCACAGCAAAACAGTGCTTGTAGCCATAAAAAAAAAAAAAAAAAAAAAAACATCCTAAATTTTAAAAAGTTTTAGTAAACATTTTCACAACTTTAAGTAAGATATGTATAGCATTACCGGTGAGATATGTGCTTCTTTCGGCCATTAAATCAATGTTTTCATGAAATGAATATCCGTGTATAATGTTCTGTAACATAATTCGATATGAGAGACATGAACGGACAGAAAAGTGAAAGCCGAGATCTTTAGAGAAGATTTTCTCGTAGTGTCACGCACGTTAAAAGCCCTTCCCGCTAGAAAATGCCTAAATAAAAGTATCGATGCATAGCACTGTCTATTTTATATTCAGATTCACAATTAAAATACTATCCAGGGATAAAAGCACCCAGCCTATCTTATATTATTGCAACTTTGTCCGTGTGCCAAATTCGCTTAGCACACATATATTACACACACATTATAAAAAATTAAATAAAATTATATTAGTAAGCACTCAGGCTGCTGTTGTGCTGTCGCCTGTACTTTTAGTCCCAACTTACATACTTTTTAATACGATGGCATGTAACCACGGCAATATCCCTTTTTTAGTTACTTTTTCCAATTAACAAAGCTAATAGAAATGTTTCCTCATCTGAATTCACTCTATTACTAACTGTCCAAAATGCGTAGCCAACTGTGAGCCCGCTGGCGTGAACGCTACGCACCCACGGCTTGTTCGCTGCACTTCTTGGCGCAACATGTGGAAAACATCTTACCTAGATTCAAAGTGGGAAATGTAGTTCTACATAAAGCACCAATATATAATTTATAACAGCTCTCAAAGTGCTTATGTATATGTGTACCGCAAGTTTTTTATGTATATTCTTGTCCTCTGTTAAGAGTTTTGTCGAGAACTTTAATTCAAACTTGAAACCTTTTGTCCTGCCAGGATTTCCACCTATAACTAGTTGCTTTAGGGACATAATGTAATGGTCCTGAAAAATAATACAATAATTTATTAAAATATAATAAATAATAAATGATGCCATGTATTTATAACACAATACAAATGCAAGGAATTAGTCCATTAGAGATACAGCTCTGAAATTTGTTTATTCAATAGTCAAACCAAAATAAGTATATTAAACCAAGATGACGTAATAACGACAATCTTGTCTACCAACAGATTTTTCATAGTTTAAAATCAAAAGTGAATATCGCATAATTTTAAGGTATGCAGATTCCCACACGTATTTTAAAAAAGACTATTTAAATGAGCAGATTTCGCCATCGCGGTGACTGAGTAAATATTATGTACGATTTTAATGAGTGCTATCGATATTATTTTATAAAAAATATAAATGTCATTTACCATCAATCGCACAACCAAGATAACATGAGACATTTTGTCCAAATATTTTATCAGTTCCTTATCGCGTGCAAAACAAATAACAAAGCCAGGGGTCGAATTAGTAAGAAGGTATCGTTGGTCCGTTTGAATAAGCCTTATTGAGGAAATCGTAATCGAACTTATCGCACACAAACTGCAATGGAAATTTGAAAATTTTCAACCGGAATTCAAATTACGGAAACAAGGCGATATTGCCACTTAATGCAATAAATATTTTAACATGCTTATGAGAAAATAGATATGTAATTTATTGAAACTAGAATAAATTTTAAAAAGTATGCGTTGTTTTGTTTATAATTGTATTAATAAAATGGAAAATTAAATTAAGCTTCAGTTGTCATGTTACAATCAACAAAGGAGAACTTTAATATTTTACCATTTAATAACAATCATCAGATATTGTGGCAACTCGTTTGAAATTGTGTCAGACGACTTGCCACAATCTCTATCATGTGTCAGTCAATTTTTATCGTATTTCGTTCGGAATTTTCAGTAATGCATATTTTTTTAATTAATTAAAATAGCCTCTGACATTTGTTTTATGTTTTACTTATCTAATTTAATTACGTACATAATTATTTTATAAATAGGGATAAAAGGCATGATTAGTGTTTTGAAAACTTATTCTCCAGTGTCATCTAACTGAAAGTATCTTACAACAAAAATTAATTTGAGGTTAGACCAAAACAAATAGAGTGACTGTTTGAGAGTGACATA
>NC_051137.1:16660509-16815373 GCF_014839805.1 Manduca sexta | reverse complement strand
GATTTGTTTATATGAATTTGTCTTCGAAAACGTTAAAATATTTAGTTTAATTGTATGTGATTACGTCATTTATACCTTACTAATAAACGTTAGTTCTTTGTGAATTATCGCTTGTTTTAACGGTGAAGGAAAACATCGTGAGGAAACCTGCATACCTGAGAAATTCTCTATTAGGAATTTTCGAAGGTGTGTGAAGTCTACCAATCCGCACTAGGCCAGCGTGATGGACTAAGGCCTATTCCCTCTCAGTAGTAGAGGAGGCCCGTACCCAACAGTGGGTCAGTAAATAATTCAGGGCTGATATTATTATTAATAAACGTTAGTAATCAGTGTTTAATTAATGTTTTATCACTTTCTTAAGCCAAGTAAGCAATTAATGTTATCTGGCAATGGTTAGTTGTGCCAATAGCATTGTTATACCTAAATTTAGCATTCATTCATTAAGCTAAATGAGGCCATTATTGGCACATTAACTTAATTAATTGTTTGTAAAAATTACTTTATTTTTTATAACTTTATTTTGTGCCAATAATAAAACTCTTTTTTCTTTCTTTCTATAGGGATGTCACTTACCATCAGCCCTCTTATTCTCTATAACAGTGTTAACTTGCAATGCGGCCGAGTAACCTTCACGTAATTAGCCCTAAATGGTATTCTGCATGCCAGTTTCCATAGTGACAAACGCGATGAGTTATGTTACCCGTTTGTTACAAGCCTTAAAGAAGTTGGGCTGGCTTGACCCATAGCCGGCATATCACGCACAACAGCCCGACCTACTACGGGCTAAGTGCAAAAGGAGCCCCTCAACAAAGAATAGAAAAAGCCTTGAAAGAACGTGTTATAGAGAATCAAGTTCCAGGCTGATCTCTTGCTTGTTTGCCTACATAGGGAATAAAAGAAAATTGGTACCGTACCGATAAACATCGGGAAGGTAAATGTTTAATTTATCGAAATACCTAAGTTTGGGTTAGGTGTTATATTTACAGGTGTAATCAACTCATCAGATCTTTAAATAAAACAAGTATACTAATACCTTGTCAACAAAGGAAGAGTGCATTTCATTATTCTTAAGTAACATAAAGTAAATATATACCTTTAGGTTTAAAAAAATAACTGTTTAGTTAATTGAAATTCGCGCGCATTCAATTCTTTTTTTGCTTAACAAAAAATCAATAATAAAATATAATTTAAAATACAAATTAAATATTATTAAGTACCGCTCTTACTGTCATTAATTTATTGGCCCAAGACGTCTAAAACACGCAGCTGTCATTCATATAGTATACAAAAATATACAGAGGCGGATTTAGATGCAAAATTGTTAGGCATTTTAACAATGGTAATCAATCGGTCAATCAATCGGTTGTTATAATAGCTTTCGCTTGGTCCGTGCTGTTTGATCCATGCTCAAGGTAACGGTCTTATTACAATGGACGAGCACGCAGCGCCTTCGGCTCGCTGTGAATTTGTCAGCAATTCGCCAGTGTGATGAGAGCCCTAACTTTAACTGAAATCGGATGAAATGATCCGGCCAGTTGCATATATATCGAGTGTTGTGAGTTATGTTTATGATACTTTTTGTTTAATAGAATGCCAATACTTTTTTTTTATGAAAATTGGCGAACGATGGTTTGTTATTAATAAGAAGTGGCTCAAAGGTTTGGAGTAGCTAGTAAATAACTTAATCATTTGCTAGGAAAAATACAAAATTATAGGATATCTTTAACAATGGTAGAAATTGTGTCGGGTATTATTTTGAAATAAATTATAATTATTACACACACACCGATTAACTGAATATAAAGCACAATAGTATTATCTTAAGTGTCTATATTAATGTTACAATTTTTAAAATGTAATTAAAAGGCATAGGAATCTAGTGTAGTAGTATTAGACAGTTATTTTATATAAAAAATGGATAGAAGTAGAATCAAACCAAACCCCTGCCTTCTGATTGTTCAGAAGCAATATTAATAATCAAAATGTATGTGTTGGCCCATGAGGGGATCGAACCCGCGACCTTCGCGTTATTAGCACGACGCTCTAACCAACTGAGCTAATGGGCCGACGGAATTCTTTCAAGAAAGTAAAGAGCACTACAAAAAAAAATTAGTCAAATTGTAAAAATTACTGAATTTAAGAAATAAGAAAATTAACTTATATTTAACAAACCAGATTTAACTACATACTACCGAACTACTATATCACCGTAGTCAAATCTAATTACAATGAATGCTATAAATGGACGACCAAAAAGTACTTTATGGCCCATGAGGGGATCGAACCCGCGACCTTCGCGTTATTAGCACGACGCTCTAACCAACTGAGCTAATGGGCCGATCGGATTTCTTTGGAAAGTAATGTACAAATCATTTTAAAAAATGGAATGTAGTTAATTTTTTTTTTCAATTTAAATCCCACTTTATTTTTTTAAGAATGTGTACCGGATACCCCCATGGTATAACGCCAAGTCCGCGCCGCTGACACTCCCGAGCGCTGTCAAGAACCTCCTTGAATACATTGACTAATTGATTGGCTGAGTTATGAACTTAACGAATAAAAAAATAAATTAACGCACAAAACACGCCCAAACTTATTAAACCCTTTTAGTATGCGGCTTGGTTTAGCCTAATTGAGTTGAGGCAAGAGGTTAATTTCTTGCTTCGGATAAATTATTGTTGTTTTATGCAAATGTTTGGAGGCCAGTTTTGGAAATAATTAAATTCGTTTGTGCCCTCAGGGCTGGATAGATCGGACACTGTTTGTTAATGTTTTATACGATTAGTTTACCTTTGCGAGTCCATTTTTTATGACGCTTCATTATCGAATATATTCGGATAATCAACATTTCTATGCATTGCTACAAACTCTTTAAAAATATATGGTTCTGAGACAATGAATACTGTATTTTTTTTTTTTATTAATTTGTGTATGTTGGCGGCTATTCCAAAAATGCTGATCAAAATTTAAAGTATACTTAACGATTAATTTAACTTCTGCTTTTCCGTTTATTGTAAAATTAGCCAAATTGCATTCTATTATACATTTTAGAATATTTCCTGTAATATTTCAACGAATTTCATTCCTTATTCAACATAAATCAAGCCTTATTAAGTTAGAAATCCCATCCATATTTGCATTTCTAATGAAATCAAATAACTCATAATACACAAAAGCATTCGGCTCTAGCGCCCGCGGATACCTACAGCCTTTAATCATAAAATTTCAGTATAATTCCTATATCACATAAAAAACGATAAACGTTCCTAACACGTTCAAGTTTACCCACCAATATGACACGTATGAAAACCTAACGTAAACCAGCACGTTACGTTGTAGACTTGGGAAACCGTAAATATCTTATGAAATTGGATCGTTAAAGTTCCCGCGCGATATATGGACAACTCATATAAGAACAGTCGGTATTTGTTTAATATAAGGCGCCATAATTTGTGAGTCGTAAATAACTAACTAATATAGTTCATTATTAAATTTCGAGCCGAATGAGCGGTATTGAAATGCATTCGAAGATTTATGTGACGTAAAACAGTTTGAAATTAAATGAAAATTTATACTCATATGAAACTGATATGTTTTGTATATTGATTTAATCGTTGAGAACTTTTGGTAATGTTATTTTAGTAACTATTCATTCCTGTATTGAAAAAAATCAATGAATGCCCTAACGGGTAAAGCTTACGATTGAAATTAGATTCCGTCTTCATTCTTAAAATACCTGCTAAGTTTAAAACATTTGTAAAAATATTCTTTACAACCAGAAATATTACCTTAAACACACATTGTAAGTATTCAAATGAAAATTAACTGAATTATTGAACGAAAACGCCCGAGGCAAATCGACATTTCAAAGAACCCAAAAGCGGATACATCTTTTACAATCAAAGAATATATATGACCGCGCAAGCGCCGATACAAATGAAATATGCGCCGCGATATAACGAGCCACACCGTTTAACAATTAACTTAACAAACAAATGTAATATATTGTGGTTAAAATTCAATACTAACGCGCAGAGCCTATAATAACTTAGTTTCGTTTGAGTTTGGACCTTAGGTATTCCGCCTACACCACTCATTAGAAATTACCTAGTTTATATTTATTTTATAGTGCTTCTAGTATTGCTATGATTGTATACCTAGATAATGTTGAATGTAATTATTTAGAACTTAAAGCTATCGAATTAATTTGCGTTAGGTACTTCCTTACTAACTATAAAATCAATTATAACAATTAACTCATAACATGGAGAGAATTAGAGGCTGAACGCCAGATCGACGGCAAGATGACATCGCGAGGTATGCTGATGTGCAGTGGGTGAGGTTCCCAGATGATTAAAAAAGTATCGAGATGGAGAAGATAAAACAATCCGGATATCGACTGATTAGACAGATTGATATCAATATTTTGAATTGAAGACTGAACTGACTGACGAACTGAACCTTTTTTACTGTGGTACCTGTTTTTATATAATAAAATAGATATCATGTAATAAAACTTAAAAAAGAACGCACCTAGCCCCGCATAACATTCAAAATCAATACACTGTCAAAAAGTACAAAACGTACATTAAATACGTGCGTTTCGGTGCCTTTCTCGGCACCGTTAAATGATTATTTCAATAGTTGATATTGCAATTGGTTCTCACAGCGGGTCGGCAGCAATTAATAATTATTTAATAAGGCGCTCATTACACGACGCTGTGCGCAATCAGCCGCGCCGAAATTATTACCGCGGCACCTACTCCATGCCGATGCGCAATTTATGCACACGTTTATTTACTTGGCCTGGTTAATCCGCATTGGAGGAAACTGGAGTTCTTAATAAAAAACAGTCTGTAAGGCTTAAAATAATGGATGATAAGTTTTATTTGACGTGAGTGGTGGATCTCTGTCTGGGTTAGTCCTACTTCTTTATTTCTATCGTCAAGCAAAAGAGCGTATTCATGGCGTTGAGTTTAAAGCAAGAGGAATTATCTATCTAGTATTATGAGAAGGAAAACGAGCGCAGCCTAATACACAATTAGGTTATTTAAAGTAATATCAGAAAATTCTGTTAAAATAATCTTCAAGCTACCAGTCCTTCAATCTTGATGTACTTTAATGAACCACAAATCAAGCCTTCCCTCGTCATCAACCCTATCCAATTACCGGTAAATAATGGTAATAACAATAAACCGTGTCAGCGTCATCGTTGTCGACAACCTGCCGACGGCGATGGGCGGAGGGCGGCGCGGTTGGGCGGACCGCCCATTACATTCAAACTTTGCTGGACTTGGCGTTGTGTTTGAAAGTTTCAGCCTCGGATCTAGGGGTGGCTAGTTGGGGCCCATGCCCCGGGCGGCAAATTCAAATTTGGCAGTCGAATACATCATTAACGCAACTTTGACTACTGACACATCCAGTACATTCAATACCAAAATTATTTCCCGCTGGGCGCGAAATGATGATGATGATAAAAGTAAAAGTACTGGTGGGTGGGATCGGTATTTTCCAAATTTTGCCCCGCCTCGAAAAAATTCAAGATCCGGGGCTGGAAAGTTTGTATTGAATTTCCAGCAAACGGCCCAACGGTAGATCAGCGCTGGCTTCACTGTCAGCATATTGCTGAGTTGGTGCCTTATTTGTGACAAACATAGTTTTAAGTTTTTTTTATCTGTTTCGCTTATTTGTTTGTTATTATGTAACTTGTGTTTGTTGCAAAATACATTTCTTATCTTTCTTTCTTCTTTCTTTCAAACATACAAAAATATAACTCAGCTAGATTACTAAACTTTTATACAAATACATAAGAGTTCCATATTGAAATTAAAGCCTCTGAAATGCATATTGAACATGTATGTATATTAGGGTATTCAAATATAACACATCTTTTGTTTGATGATTTTGAATGACTTTTCTTTTAATAAGTTCAAATGTTTTATCTTGAAAATCATAGCTTCTTTAGTGGATTTGCAAAGATATACAAAGATTATACTTAGTCTGGCCATAAATACTGTTACACTTAATTATAAAAAAATATTACATTTGAATTTCGAATCTGTCATTTTTATACGATTGTTCATTGTGTTTTCTCATTTTGGCGCCAATACATTGTAAAATATTTTGCGATATTAAAATGGTGTGGGGTGATAAAGAGAACCGAATCGCTGTGATAGCATTACACAAAGTAGGTATGGAGCCAAATGCAATTTTTAAAACTCTCCATACACTTGGTATTAGTAAAATGTTTGTGTACCGGGCTATTAATAGGTACAATGAGACCTCCTCTGTTTGTGACAGAAAAAAGATCTGGCCGTCCACGTAGTGTTCGTACGAAAAAGGTGGTCAAAGCAGTAAGGGAAAGAATTCGAAGAAATCCTGTCCGAAAGCAAAAGATTTTATCTCGGGAAATGAAGATAGCACCTAGAACCATGTCGCGTATTTTAAAAGATGACTTAGGACTTGCAGCCTATAAGAGACGCACTGGCCATTTCTTAACTGATAATTTAAAGAAGAATAGGGTGGTAAAATCGAAACAACTACTGAAGCGGTACGCAAAGGGAGGTCACAGAAAAATTTTGTTTACGGATGAGAAAATTTTTACAATTGAGCAACATTTTAACAAACAAAATGACCGTATTTATGCTCAAAGCTCTAAGGAAGCTTCCCAATTAGTCGACAGAGTGCAACGTGGACATTATCCGACTTCAGTGATGGTTTGGTGGGGTGTTAGCTATGAAGGAGTGACTGAGCCATATTTTTTGTGAAAAAGGTATCAAAACATCGGCACAAGTGTATCAAGATACCATTCTTGAGAAGGTAGTTAAGCCCCTTAACATCACCATGTTCAATAACCAAGTATGGTCCTTCCAGCAAGACTCGGCGCCGGGTCATAAAGCTCGGTCCACGCAGTCTTGGTTGGAATCGAACGTTTCGGACTTCATCAGAGCTGAAGACTGGCCGTCGTCTAGTCCCGATCTTAATCCGCTGGATTATGATTTGTGGTCAGTTTTAGAGAGTACAGCTTGCTCTAAACGCCATGATAATTTGGAGTCCCTAAAACAATCTATACGATTGGCAGTGAAGAATTTTCCCATGGAAAGAGTGCGTGCTTCTATTGATAACTGGCCTCATCGTTTAAAGGACTGTATTGCAGCCAATGGAGACCACTTCGAATAAGCTTTTTATATTTTTAATTGTTTTATATTTATGTATTAAACTGACACACTGTAAAAGTAATAAATGTTATTTGCAGTTAACAATTTTCTTTTTTCTTTATTACAATATTTATGGCAAGACTAGGTATACAAAGAGTATATACAAAGATTATACTAATTTTGACACTCGTTTTTTAAATATGATTTGATTGGGTTTCCCCTAAATCTTTGTTCTCGTTTTGTAATCTTTAAAGATTCCACAATGGTAAGACCACGGAGACAATGTAATTCTTTATAAAGATTAATTGAATATTTTGCGTATAAAACATTTTTTTGTGAAAATCTAAAATTGATTTATATTACTTTAAATCTCTATAAATAAAAAAATATAAACAATTTAGATTTTTAGATCGTTTAAATACAAATGATTTATGCAACTATACCAGAACGAATACCATACTTTATCATAAAAATAACTACATTCAAATTTGACATTTGTTACAAAACATACGTCCAATTAGGCATCCTTAAACCAACACGCAGCTGTCTAAAATATCTCCCTCTTTACTCCTAACATAATAAGTTTCAAAATTGTTTAAAATGTGTCCACTAGACAGAAAGGTATTCTGGTAAAATATAATAGCGCGACAAGGCACGGAGCACTCATTAGAGAAAACAAATCAATATAATAAGGTAATAAAACTGGCTGTTCCCATTGTAAGGTAATTTTGTTGATTGGCCTTTACGGCTCGGTTTGATTGTTACAAATTTGTTTATGGCATCGGCCGTGTTTATTGGTGGGGTCTAATCGGAACGAGTTTCGGGTTCTTAGGATCTTATGTTTAATTTCAAATTAGTTTGGTTAACTAGAACATGTGTTATTTTGTCTGTTTTTAGGTAGATTCGAATCTTGCTTTGCATTGACAGGAAATTTATCCTCTTAAGAGAATTTCGATGATTATAATTATTAATCTTGTTCTTCAGAATCCTTCGTATTGAAAAGGTGCTAAAAGACAATGCGGTTTCATAAAGTTCAAATCTTAAAATGTTAAATTGCAACATTAATATAACGCATTAAAAATATTGGGTAATGACTATTCAGCTCAATAAAGAATATGATCATCAAATCAATGGTTACGAACATAGGTTTACAGAGTGACAGCAGACAGAAGTATTCGCAAAGCAATCGTCACATGTATTATTTGCAGTGTAAATATGATCAACTATATTATGGTTAAAGATAATAAAATATAACGAAACTGAATCCCTCTTAAAAAAATATTTACAGAATTTAATGAGAGAAAAAAAGGTATTTTAATAATTACATAAAAATGCTGTGAAAGGGCGTCGTAGTCTCTTAGCACAGGCATTCTATATGCTTAAAAAGAGATTTCTAGAATTAAGTAACTCATAAGGAAAATTTGTGTCAATGTAATGATAGATATTTTTATTATATTTTAGCAAGTATTTATTAAATTTAATTCCTTTGTACCGTAATATTCAATAACAACCAAATTACACTCAATTATTAAAAAGCTAAATTAAATTCCCCAAATTCAAAATGAATTTTTGTACAAGTCTATCGTATTTCAACAGATTAGCCATGTGATATACAAGTAATATAGTGGTATATAAAAATAATTATTAACGAAATTGAAGAACAGACACCACAAGCTGGTGATGTATAATTGTAAAATGTAGGTAGATACTGTAACGTTGCGTTGACTTTTTGGACAACCCACACCTCAATCCACGCATGACCATGAAGGCTTCAAAGTCTTCGAAACGTTGGTAGAAAATCAGAATATAAAAAAGCGTTAAAATCCGAAAAATAATTTAACTTCAATGTCTAACATTCACGTAAACACAAGAAAAGTTGATGAGTTCTTAAGAATTCATAAAAAATATTTTATGAAGCTGTAATTTTTTAAGATGGTTAACAAAATTTGACGGTGGAGATAAAATATAATCGTAACATTTATTCGTTTACCTTAGAATTAAATGTTACAAAAATAAAAGATCTCATTTATAATATTAGTACCAAGTAAGATGAGAAAACCTGACACTCAAATAAAAGCTTATTTCCTGATTAAAACTTAATGTTTTCTAATCCTTCAAGAGAATCTAGTGCTTCCTTTTAGTATTTTTTTTTCATAGTTGTGAACTCTTGAACTACGTCAAGGACTGTGCTGAATTGGTGATAAAGTTTAATTATCCAAACCATAGCAAGGCCCTGCGTCAAGTTACATTCTCTTTAACTCGTAATGTTCATTTTACTCGCTATACATCGCGCCTCACATGCCTACAAAATTGCGTGTTTGCCTGAAAATTAAGAGAATCCTTTTTATTCCCATAAAAATAACATTAAAACACATTCAAACTGTTTAAACACAGTTCCTTTAACACATAAACATTCGAAAAGAAACTGGATTATTCTCTGCGTAGTGCTTACTGTTCTTTGTAAATGGATTGAATTTCTGCCAAGTTGACATAAAGGTTAGTTCGCACAATAAATAAATTTTATCTATTAAATACAGTCACTCGGACTGTATTTAAATACAGTCACTCAAAAAGCTATTCTATATTTAAATATAGAATCGCTTTTTTTATTGATTGAATCTATTTTGTTCAAATTTCGAACGCATAGATTGTACCGACCTTCTTCACAGTATTTAACTCTAACAAGTTTACTAATTTAAAATGAGACTACACTATGAAACGACTGAGGAAACATAGCCTTCATACATTTACACTCGATATACAGTCCAAACCAGCCTTAAATAATATATTTACAGCACGCAGTAGTGTCGCGCAAACGGCTCGCCATCATCTCTCGCTATTAACTTAACACTTTTTGTTCGCCAAATGTCACCTGATGAGGTTTAATTTGGCTTTCAGCCACACCGCTCATCTGTCGAAGAGCCATTAAAATTTCGCTGTTCGCGAATAGCTCAATCAATAAACGGTGATCAGAGGTAAAAAGTTTTCGCCACATTGTCTGTCGCTATCGTGCGTTGGATGTGCGAAAATGGGAGGCGATTATCAAAACATGTGAGATATGTCGATTGATTTTATAGGAGTGTTTTGTTTTTATTAATGAAGGCAATTGTTCAATATGATGTGAATTTTTAAATTAATTATAATTTCATCACCCAGAACTTTCAATTGACTATATCTGTGGTCCGCCATAAGGAAAAAAGTTATCCCCAAAACTGATATTCCATAATGTTATCATATTTTTTAGGATTTTTAAATAGGTAAGTATACCAAACACACACTTCACTACAAAAATGTAAAACTGTCTAAAGAAACTCGTTAATCTGAATGACTACTAAATAAAGGAAAAGGGGAAAAACAAGATATATTTATAGCAAAACAAGTATGTCGAGCGTTTCTATAATACAATACGTGGAAAAAATGGGTCTCGCGTAAGCTGCGCCTGCGCACGGCCCTCGCAGGGAATGTAATTAACAGAACACCAATAAAAATAATTGGGAACAAAAAGCGATCCGCTCTCGGCCGCCATTTATTATTTTGATTACCCTTGTTATTGTTATGGGGCATTGATGTTTCTCATCAACGCTTTCACGAAGGCACTGTGACGTCAAATTGTATCGTAAGGGGTGCACACATGAACACAGTGTCTTTCGTGTGTGTGGTACGAGAAGGGGATTTATTGTTCCCCTTTACGGCTTTGTTTGTTCCTGCCGACGACGCGTGACGCAGGATAAGGCAACGACCGAAGTGAGGCGTGGGCGGACGATGCAGCGGGTTTGATAAATTGCACAAACAATTATTTCTAATTTATTTCAACCTTTGCCTTTGCAATTGTTTTAAATTATCTCCTTTAATTGTACTTTTTGCAAATAGTAATTTCTCGATATAGACCTGTCGCAATAAAAATTAATTAAGATAAGTATATCCAGGTATGATGCTATCGTTAGTATTAGATACTATTAAATTTATAAATAGAAAATATGGTTCGTGTTCTTTATATAATATGAGTTTAATTTAGCTTCAGTGAAAGCATTATTCGTGACACATATATTTAGTAGCTAATAATGAATATTATTCTACATCAAATTAATTCATATTAGTAGACTAGCCTACGTTGGTTGGCAACTTATCAATGATTCCATTTGGTCTTTTAGATATTTATGGCTGCCAGATATTACATATTATGAGACAAACCATTTTTTGCGCTATACTACGTAAAAAATCATATTGTTTACTATAATAAATGTCAATGTTGGTTGGCAACCTGTCAATGATTTCATTTCGTGTTTTGGATATTTATGGCGGCCAAAAACTTATCATTAGGGGAAACCTTCTTTTTGCTTTATACTTTTTAAAAACATCATAATATTGTTTCTGTTAATAAATATCAAAGTATTGTAATAATGTTCCTTTATTATTGAGGGAGAAATATACAATCAGTCAAAATAAGACAAAACATTTAGTATGTGTAAACGAAATTTACAGGTCCTTTTAATCAGGGATGTTATGGATATGAAATTTCGGATATGGATACGGATATGGATATGGATATAGGAATTAAATTATTTCGGTTACGGATATTAGATTAAAGTAAAATAAAAATATTATGGAATACAGTAGGGTGACGATAACTAACTAACGTTCGTCGTCATCGTCGATTATTAATTATCGATGAACTAATTGGGGGACATGGGTGTTCGGAAAACCTGTGTGTTTTAATTTGAGATGAAGTTTCAGTGAAGTAGTGACACCTCCTTCCGTAAAAAGTTTTTATCACACTGTTTACATTTTGCAAAAATTACCTTCAACTTGATCAAAAAATGTCCAAATTGAAGTACATACTTTGGACGCATTTTGTCCTTATAAATAAATTTAGTATGTAACTGTTAGATATACGCGCTAGGACTCAAGTGAAACGTCAGATTGCTGGAATCGTACTACTTTTATTTGCTAAGTGACACGATATTTATAACAGCGAGTGGATGCAACCACCCGCATAATACAAATATAACATTCCTCCCCCTAGCATGACAATACATAAGAGCAAGCATCATATTTTTTTCCTTGGAAATGCTAGGTTTAATAAAACTTTTTATAATTTACTCTGGGTACAGGTCGCAATATTTTACCACAATCCGTTTGCCTTTCCTGCTGTGGGCGTTGTTGTGAAGATAATTCCTCGGTCCCGTTGTCGTTCCCTGTTTCTATTGCCTCGTTGAATATATCATTCTCTTCTGCAGATTCCTTAGCCTGAGGCTCATTGTTTTCTAAATTCTCTTTCTTCCTCTCTTCTATTAGACGTATCATCATCGAACGTCGAGGAAGTAGACTGCTGTGAAGACGTTTCTTGTTGAGTGATGTCTTCAAGTTCGATAGGGCTATCACTCGACCGATCCCCATTGCTACCTGTACCCTTGAAGGGAATCAATTGATTTTTATGCTTTTTAATAATACAGGAGGTCAGACTATCTTTAACCATATAAATAACTTTGCCAATTCTTCTTACAATAACCCCTTTGTGCCATGAATCGTTTTATTAATACTGTATTTTTTATACAGAACAATATCGCCTGTTTCAAAATGGTGAGTTTTTCTTAACTTGAACGCTTTACACTGTAAGAACTGTTTGTTTTCGACATGTCGAGTGAGAGTGGTAGACGTCGGTAAAGGTTGTGTCGGGTTAATTAAATCTAATCGCGACCGCAATTTACGTCCAAATACTAACTGCGCCGGCGAACAGCCAGTGGTGGAATGGATGGAATTTCGATAGTCAAAGAGATATTTCCATAACTTACAATCTGTTGAAATGCCATTATTGCTTAAAATACACGATTTAATCCCTTTTTTAACCACCTTTACGTAACATTCTGCCTGCCCGTTACTAGCCGGGTGATACGCTGGTGACGTCATATGCATTATACCGTTAGAAAGACAAAATGTCTTGAACTCAACCGATGTAAATTGAGTGCCATTGTCGCTAACTATAGTGTGAGGCAGACCGAATCTTGCCATATATTCGTATAATTTGTTAATGACCGATGACGATGAAGTACCTATACCCATCTCATAAGCTTCAACCCACTTAGAGTACGCGTCCACTATAATTAAGTATGAACGCCTATGGATGGGTCCTAAGAAATCTATATGTATTCGATAAAATGGCTGTGGAGGATGTGGCCACAATGCGAGCGGTACGCGCGCTGGTGACTGTCTTAATTGCAAACAAATCTCACAACTTGCAATCATGTTTTCTATAGTTCGATCAATTCCAGGAAACCAGAACCTACTGCGCGCCTCTGCTTTTGTTTTAACAATACCCAAATGTGATTTATGCAACTCTAGTAGTAACTTATTTCTAACTGATTCGGGAATAACTATTTTGTGTCCTCTCATAACACAGCCGTTTTCATACGACAATTGTGTCTTACAAAGAAAATAAGGTTTAATTAATAAATTTTGTACACGCTCCGGCCAGCCGTTGTTAATATAAGAAATAACTTTGCATAAAATTGCGTCTTTACACGTTTCGTTGCGAATTTCGTGTAGTGTAACGGGTAAACTACCATCAACGACAAAGTTTACGTACGATGCGCGATCTTCCACTGGTTCTAAACTATCATGAAAGCCGGTTGCGCGGCTGCAACCCCTATTACCAGACGTTAAATCATCGTCGGGTAGACTTGCGCGCGATAAATAATCTGCACTGTTGTCAGCACTACGTATATATTCTATTGTGTAATTATAGCCACTTAGAAATATTGCGTAACGTTGTAACCTATTAGCTGAAACTTCTGGAATGCCACGATAGGGACCGAAAATAGATAATAGGGGCTTGTGATCTGTACGAAGTACAAACGGCGTTGCCCTTCCGTACAAATACTGGTGGAAACGTCGAACTCCGAATATAATTGCTGTAGCCTCCTTTTGGATTTGTGAATACCGTTTTTCTGCAGTATTCAGTGTCCGCGAGGCAAAACACACGGGGCGTTCCACCCCGTCAGATTCTATCTGTGAGAGAATCGCTCCTAAACCACTCGGTGATGCATCCACTGTTAATATAATTTTTGCATCCTGATTATAATGAGCCAGAACTTTCTCTGAGGCTAAACACCTTTTAATGGCATCAAAAGCATAATTATGTATCGCCTCCCATTTCCATTTACTGCCTTTATGCAATAATGCATAGAACGGACTTAAAATTGTGGACGCATTTGGAACAAAATTCCTGTAATAATTGACCAACCCAAGAAAAGATTTTAGCTTACTTACGTTTGTCGGTATAGGTGCCTCAACTATTGCTTTTACTTTTTGTTGAGATTTCCTCAACCCAGTTTTGTCTATGGTATAACCTAAATATTCGACTTGGTCCGCAAAAAATACACATTTATCCTTACGCAACGTTAAGCCCGCCTCTTCTAATCTTTTTAAGACTGCACTAAGCCTATCTAAATGCTGCGCTTCCGTTTCTCCTGTAACACATATATCGTCAAGCATACACATAACTCCGTCTAAACCCGACAACAAACACTCCATTGCCCGCTGAAAAATAGCCGGGGCACTAGCGAGACCAAACACTAGCCTTTTATATTTAAATAATCCTCTGTGAGTATTTATACAAGTTATCTTTTGTGACTCCTCATCCAGTACAAATTGTGAGTACGCTTGTGTTAAGTCTAATTTACTAAATTGTTGCCCTCCATGCAGTTTCGTAAACAGTTCTGTAACAGTTGGCAGCGGGTATTGTTCAACTATTAATTGTTTATTAACACTAACAGAGTAGTCCGCGCACAATCGTATAGACCCATCACGCTTTAATATGGGCACGATAGGCGATGCGTATTCTGAATGTTGAATTGGTTCTAATACCCTACACGCACTAACCGATCGAGTTCACTGTTTACCTTATCTCGCAAAGCGAACGCAACCGGCCGAGCCTTACAAAAAACCGGTTTCGCATCATCCTTTAACTGCAATTTTACGCGGTATTTTGTAAACATGCCTACACCATCTGAAAAGACTCTTGCGTAACGTGATTTTAATTGTTGAACCAAGTTATGCGATTTATTTATAAGGTTGATTTGTGATATTTGCAATTTAAACAAACATATAAAATCACGGCCTAATATTGGCGGCCCACCGTCACGTATCACACGGACCTTTAAATAATGTGTTTTGTTTAAATATGTAAAAGGCAATTTTACGAATCCTAAACAGTCGATAGCACGTCCCGTATAAGTAAACAGCTGATCACTAGCTAACGATAATGGCACTGAATTAAAATATTTTTTATATGTTACATCTGAGATCGCGGTAACCGCCGACCCCGTATCGATTTCAAATTTTAAATGAACTACCCCGACTGAAATAGTTAACGTCATTGGCTCCCCTTTCAACGAACATATTTTTTTTTTTCTTACCGTCGTCACCACTCTCACTCGACTCGCCGGTACCTAGAAAGTTAATTGTTTTGCACATTCGACGTAAATGACCCGTTACATTGCACTTTTTGCACTTATAATTAGCGAACCGACACTGAGCTGTTTTATGATTTTTATAGCCACACACTGTACACATTTCCTTATTATCATCACGTTTGTTTTCACTACGCGCCTGTTTGTCGCGGCCGATCTTGAATAACGGTGCACCCGATGCTGGTACCTGCGCCAACTCCTGAGAGGACGATGCTTCCGCTCCTTTGCGTGCACTGCGCACACTCTCCGCCAACTCCACTGCTTTTGAAAGCGTTAACTCTTCAAGGTCACGCGCAAACAGCTTATCTTTCTCTGGCCCCGGTTGCATGCCCATTACAAACCGGTCACGGAGCGCTTCTTCTACGTTCAGGAACCCGCAATGTAATGTGAGCCCACGTAGCCTTGCAGCCCACTGTGAATACGATTCCTCGGGCCCCTGGACTGCAGCATAAAATTTATACCGCTCACTAAATCCACACTTTTTTGGCGTGAAGTGGTTGTCGAGAAGTACCAGTATATCTTCATATGGTACCTGCGTTAACTGTTTCGGTAACGCCAAATCCGCCGTCAGTTGATAAGTGCCGTCGCTGAGTGCACTCAGTAATATCGCCCGCCTTTTCACTCCTGCTGGGTCCTTTTCCTCGTTGATGTCGTTTGCGATAAACCATTGAGAAATGCGTTGCTTGTAGTTTTGCCATGTATGAATTGTATGGTCAAAACTGGACAAAATGCCGAAGTGAGACATTTTTTTTTTTTTTTTTTTTTATACGTGGGTACTCGTCGCCACTGTTAGATATACGCGCTAGGACTCAAGTGAAACGTCAGATTGCTGGAATCGTACTACTTTTATTTGCTAAGTGACACGATATTTATAACAGCGAGTGGATGCAACCACCCGCATAATACAAATATAACAGTAACACACCACTATTCCTTCACTTTATTAAATAAGTACCTACTCCTAAATAAAAAAAAATACTATTTATGAATGAGGTTATGTTATGACTAAAATATAGTGTATTTATATTTTATTGCAATTGCTTATCAGTAAATCGCTCCCGCTTCCGCCATTTTGCGCACTGTAACGTTACTCGAAATGTTTTCACAGTCATAAAATTGTATAGTTTTGGTTTTAGCACAGCTATTAGTAATAATTTAATTTTATGTTGAATTTTTTTGTTGTTAATCATAAACGGTGAGCGTATAACGTCGAATTGTTTAAAACTTAGCTCACTTAAACAAACTGCTCTATTGATGTCTTTATGTTACTTCAGGCACGCTGGTCTGATATGTGAAAAGAAAAAAGTGTGCGGTTTAAACACTTTGGTAAATATTATCGTATGTAGAACTCTTTCAATAGCATATTATACATCCTTATTATGTATACTTAAAAAGAAATCTCCTATACATCTTACATTCCTAAAATATACATCATTAAAATATCGTAAAGTCTGAATAATTCACTATTCCAATCTAAAATAATAGAAGTGCAATATCCATGATATGGATATTGTACTTCTATTATTTTAGATTGGAATAGTGAATTATTTATTTTATACTTACAAAAAAAAAAACAAATTTTTTGTACATTTTAAATTCCTAAAAATATACAATTTAGATTAAAATATCGAAAATGAATAATTCACTATTCCAATGTAAATAATAGAAGTGCAAAACAAAGGCACCGGCGAGATTTGAACTCACGATCTCCTGTTTACTAGACAGGCGCTTTAACCAACTAAGCCACGGCGCCGATGAGCAAAGTATTGAAATGATCCGTAACTTTCCCGAAAGCCCTTTTCCTTAACATGATCCCAGCAATTGATTTTAGCTGACTGTCTCGACGATTTCTCAGTGGCAGCTCGGATAGAGGACGATGACGACGTGAAACGCCCGCGCTTCTGAAAGCACCTAAAGCTGTTGGTCCTGCACCTAATCTCTCTCCGGTCATGTCGGATTGCTGCCTCACGGGACTATGAGAGTGAAGGAACAGACAGTGTACCTGTGTATTGCACACACACTTGTGCCTAATATCTCCTGCGTACCCGCTTAGCCCTATCAAGTATTGATTTTGAAAATTATAATTAATTTTATCTCATCACAACACCATAACACAATAGTGTTATAAATTCAACATTTGATGTGTGTTTAGTTATGCATGTAATCGGACGCGAACAATTACTTACCTAATTCACAAAAACACATAAACCTTTACGCTATGACTATAAAAACGAAAATTCACCATAAAAGCAAACATAAAATCAGCGCAAAGCATTAATTAAATCGAATCACGATGATACATTGTAGCTTCACAATATTACAGGCTGTAATAATGAATATTACCGCTGTAATAATCAATATTACAGTGTAATTACTTGGAGCGCGGATTATTGCTTTATTAAGCTCGCCTTTAGCGGTGCGTGTTTAGATGTTTATTGTTGTAATTTTATAATGGTATAATTGAGCGCAGGAGTTATTACAGGAACATCTGCGAAGTCCAGCATCAGGCTATGATTGCAAACGTTCCAATGATCGCCAGTTTTAGCTGATTTATATTGCTTTTCTGTTGCAATTTAATGAGTTAATTATCATGAAATGTCTATAATTAATGTCTTAATATTATGATAAAATCACGGATTTTGACGCACTTAAAAAGCGGCGATAGCCTAGTTGGTTGTGGAACGGACTGCCGAGACGAATGTCCGCAGGTTCAAATTCCAAGGGCACACACCTCTGACTTTTCTAAATAATTATATGTGTATTCTTTGTGAATTAGCGCTTGCTTTAACGGTGAAGGAAAACATCGTGAGGAAACCTGCATACCTGAGAAATTCTCTATTAAAAATTTTCGAGGGTGTGTGAAGTCTACCAACCCGCACTAGGCCAGCGCCGTGGACTAAGGCCTATTCCCTCTTAGTAGTTGAGGAGGCCCGTGCCTAACAGTTGGACAGTATATAATACAGGGCTGAATTATTATATACGCACTTTGAGAGTATTTTTGAGTGATATATCAAGACATTTTTTTTTTGTTTTTACAGTGCCTCTTTAACCAGGGAATGTTAGTAGTCTTATTGATAAGTTTGTTGTTAATTTACCAAGTGAGTGATTTTTTTATATTTTTATAAAAAGCCGTTTTATTTACCAATAATTTTTGCATGTAATTTAAATTAGTACTAAACATTGAAATAAAATTATTTTGCGGGTTTTACTGCACTACTTTTAATTATAATTTTGTTCCGATTTTTCAAAAACTTTGCAGACTTCATAGTCACTGGAGGTGTGTCAGAAGTGTAAGACGTGCCATAAATCAAAGTTACAATATCTACCTTCATTTCACAGTGTAGTCGTATTAAACAGCGTAAACCGAGAGACCTACCAAAATTATATACCTAAAATAACAGACGTAATAAATTGCCATGTTATTAATATGAGTAAAATATAAACACCGTGCATAAGTGATGCACCTTTTAAAAGATAAAAATGAATCATTGCACCGCTCCATCAAACTAATTGCTCTGTTTAAATAGTGTTAAAACAGTTCGCAATCGTTCGCCCATTTGTTACTACTTATTATAATTAAACTTTTGTACTTGTAACCATTTTGCGCGTTGTCAAGATAAGTGTAGTTTTTTTAATTACTTGCAATTATCTTTGGTAGTGTTAAAGAGTTTCAGCGTTTGTTTTATCTATGGGTTCTTTAATTGTTTTTTAATGTAATGTGCCCGTTTTCTAGACTGTGTTAGTTGTCGAGACAGGGTGTTTTAAGTATTAATTATAGTGTTAATATGCGAAATAACTTACGAGAAGGCACTACTAAAATTTTAACGATTAGTTAATCATTTGATGAAGCGAGTATAATGTTTACACACACACACACACATCATCACGCATTTTATCCCCGAAGGGGTATGCAGAGGTGCAACCAAGGCACCCACTTTTCGCCGAGTGTGTTCCGTCCCAGGATGTGATAGGGGGCGAGCCTATCGCCATATCGGGCACAAATTCCAGACTCCGGGCTAATATTGAGCAGAAAAACCCAAATATCACTTTGTCCGACCCGGGATTCGAACCCAGGACCTCAGAGCGCTGCCGTACCGCGCATGCAGTACAACTACGCCACCGAGGCAGGCGTATAATGTTTACGTAATATTTTAATCATCTTTATATGAATCGCTTATTACTATCTTCAATTCAATATCTTTCCCAATATTATCCTCAATGAATCTCATAATTAAACAAGTGTGTGAGCAATATACAGGTGCACTCTCTAATCCTTCACTCTCATAGTCCGGTGAGACGGCAACCTGACATGACCGGAGAGGGATCAGGCGCAGGACCAACGGCTTTGCGTACTTTCCGAGGCACGGGGGTATCACACCGCCAACTTCCCGATTCCGAGTACTGAGTCATTTTTAAGATGGAAAAATCCAGTCACATTTATTTTTGGTCCAACCCGGGATTCGAACCAAGGACCTTAGCGCGCTAGTTGTACTCGTATGCATTACAACTACGCAATCGTGACACTGTCATGATGATACTTTGTACGAGTACATAAATTTGTCTATTTTTTCTTTTACCGTATAAAATGATATTAGTATCAAGATATACTTAAACCTTTTTTTTTTTTTTTATTTTGGTTTCGCGGAGATAGTCCCTTATTACTACCGCCCAGCCTTCGTGGGGGGTGACTGAGCGGTTATGCTGGGGTAACCGTGCCTTACGGCCCGGCGTTGAGCCGCCCGGATTTGATGACGACCTTCGGGCGACCGCCGGGCCGAGTCCCTAACCCTATGTACAACTTAACCTATGCACGGCCTACCAGCTAAAACTCCGCGGTGGCCCTCTTCGGCGCATTAGGGACGGCTGCGGGCTTCCTCTGACGTTGAAGTGTCTAGTCTGCGTCCGCAGCCGCCCCTGCGCGGTGCCGCCTTGCGGCCCGTCTCCTATGGGAAGATATACTTAAACCTGGAGGTTGGAACATTACCTGATCTCGTACGGATAATTTCTATTTATTTACTGTATAGTCAATTCCGGAACAATTGTTGGAATATCGGGTAGAATGATTGAGCCTTTCTCTTAATAATCTTCATAAAGTTTTGTTCTATAAAGTATGGATTCATTATGCAGTTGACTACGATCAAAACAGTTTAAATGAACTTCAATAACAAAACAATAAACATTTTTAATATTACACGAAGTTTAACTTTGAAGATAAATATAACATAAATTATTAAGATAATACAAATATCCAATTTAATAAAATTATATCCTAACATCGAAAAAACGAATAGCTATAAAAAGCCAATTTTCTTTGTCACGTGTTTATTGATAAGTGGATCCTTCGCGATAAGGTTTAATTATTTTCTTTAATAGGTTATTATAACTTTCTATGAGTAAATACATTCCGTACGTCGTTGGGAGTTAGTGCAAAATTAAAACAATTTGTAAAGAACAAAGACGGCTGATTTTATCGCTCCAATTATTCATGGAACGGAATGGCGTAAGTTATAACCTTAGACATGATTATACATTTAAATAAAATTACGTTTTTAATTTAGATAGACGACGTGAGGTATGCATGGACTCTGGAGTATTAAAGAACTGCCAAAAAAGTGTTTTCCAGTTACATTCTGGGCACTTGGGATGTTTTAAACGAATGTACATTTTTCTTCTTTATGATAGCTTGCTTTAACGAAGGGAGAAAGCATTAAGAACAGTTCTGAACGTAGTGTAAATAAGTAACTTTAACCTATCGACAACTTAATCTTAGTTATTTGATAAATGCGAAATTTGTGAGAATGTTTGCAAACCTTTCAAAGGGTTTGGATTTAATTTGACACATAAATAGATCATATGGTAAATTTGCACATATTATCCTCGAAAAGGTACAAAATAAAAATTAACCTGTTTTTTTCTATCGTATGCAAAATTTGCATATAATCTTCCCGAAAATGCACACAATAAAAAAAATATTCCGGCTTTTTTCCGCGTGCTAACCCCGAGCAACCGTGTACTATATTATCCGTCCTCTCTACGTCTCATGACTTCACCCCCACATTATTCTCACTACAAGCGTTTTCAACAGACGTGAACATGCTAGAGCCGTCTGAAATAACTTCATGCTCTAACCCGAGCAAATTTAATTTTCACGAACCTTACACAAAGCGAATTAGAAGCGGTGGCGAATAAACTGTTTTGCATTTTTAATTGCGTTTCTTTATCTTTTGTATTAATCTATGGTATAGGGTGGAAAATATGTTGACGTGAAATGAATATTGTTGTATTGTTTGCTAGGTGTTGCTCACAACTTTGCTGGGGAAAAAAAGGCCTTTGTGTATTTTTCCGGGGTTCGAAGTAGGCTATATCTTAATTTAGGGGATGGTCTATCTGTTTGCCAGAATTCACCCAAATCGGTTCAGGAGCTTTTGTGATTACTTCTAACAAATATGTAAATATCCAGACATCTTCACCAATTTACAGATTAAGAAAAAAATTTATGGTATACCAGCAGCACACTTAACAAACAATACATGAAAATAGGAGATAAATATAATGTTACAAATAAGCATGATATTTACAGTATAGACAATATATAATAGACACTATAGACAACTGCGTAATATAATTTTTTAGTAAAATAGAAATTATTAATGGATTTTTCTCAGGACGGTTCGAAGACTGCAACCTTCATGGACAAGGGATGGGGACGGCGGGCTGAGGTTTTCGGCGTCCAAAAAGTTAAAGTTCCAATATCTACCAAAATTTTACAAATGTTGCTAAATTGCACTAGTAAAACTTGGTGCACTCAGAAGTAGAGAACTCCCGTGCCTATCAATGAAAATACGGGACTAATGTTATTATAAATAATCTTATAAATATTCTTACCTGGCTTTAGTGTCAACATTTTTTCACTTCTATTAATACATACAAAATTGGCTAACCTAAAACAAAGGACTTTGTTAATGTGACTCCGTTATATTTATTTACCAATAAATTTTGCTCGCATGCTTCAAATATATAAGTTATAAGAGAAATTAAATTTAAAACTTTCATGTCAGTTATGTGATGTTTATAGCAATAAAGTAGTGGACGTACCTCGCGTGTTCAGTTAAACAAGTTAACTAATAGCCAACTAACCGCCCTAACAAAATACAATTAACAACAGTTTACAGTTTTCTTCGTTTAAATTAACCGTTGACGGACGCCCGGACGAAAACTTGCAAAAGTACAGAAGTGTTTATTTAGTTGACATTTATTGTTATATATATGAGGAATTTATATGGTTAAGCACTGACGGCCTTAATTCTCGAAAGGGTAGGCAGAGGCGCAATGGTGTACCCACTTTCTATTGTGCGTATTTCGTCCCATGATATGATAGGGGGCGAGCCTATCGCCATCTCGGAAAGCAATTCCAGACTCCGGGCTGATGAGTAGAAGAAAAACATCACTTTATCGCACCAGGGGATTGAATCCAAGACCACAGTACGGCAGTCGTAATACAATAACGACACTGAAGCATAAAAATGATCATTTAAAAAATTGTGGTTTCTGTTATAGTTTTCATAAATAACTACAATACATGCAAAACTAAAAAAAAACTGGCTTATTGTCATTGACTTAAAATCTTGATATTTTATTAGGAAAATAATTTATAACCTATTTTGAAGATGGTATACTCGCGGTATAAAAACTAACTATTTTTCAAATTATAATTTATGTAGTTGCCTATCGCACTGGCGATCAAAGACTTTAAAAAAGATAAATTCCATTTTCAAAAACCGTTCCAACCTTACAACTTGGCAGTTAACAAATAAAAGAAATAAAACATAGTTTTATCAGCCACGAAACATGTGATTGCCACCGTTGTAAATGAGACATCAATAGGGAACAATCCGCAGTAAAGGGAGCTTAATGTCCGCGATCACGCGACCGTGCGGGTGTCGGGCGAAATAATCCAGCATGCCTTTGGGGGGTGGGTAGAAACTATTCATGTTGGTATGTAACGATTTTCTTTCACATCGTTCTAGTATGTAAAGTATAGGTGTGTGCGTGTGTTTGTGCGTGACTTTTTTATTATTTATTCATAGACACATCAGTTCACGGTGGTCACTGCACTAAGCTCTAAGTCCGTATCACGTCTTGTGAGTAAAGATTTTTTAAATTGTGAGAGTTGATAATGGAAGACTTGTCTATGATATTTATGACTTATCAGCACGAGCTGTAATAACTTATGGGACGATAAAATATTACCTATGATGTTCAATACATGACTCCACTTATGCTGGTGTTTGTTGAGCGGTCTTAGATAAAATTCTATTATGATTTCTTAATTTACGCGAATGTTAGACATTGAAATTAAACAAATTTTCCGGATTCTATCGCGGTTTTTGGTATTTTATTTTTCTCCCGACGTTTCGAAGACTTTGCAGCCTCCATGGTCACGGGGGGGACTGAGGTGTTGTTCATCCGTAAAGTCAAAGTTACAATATCTACTTACCTACATTTTACAATTATACAACTTTTTAAATTTTAGCTGTTGGTGGTCCGATCTACGCAGAATGAGCTCACAGTGTCTTGAAGTATCACAGTATCTTAAAATTATTTATTTATTTATTTAAAACTTTTTTGTACACCAAAAATGTAAAAAGAAAACAAAAAGAAGACAAATTTGCTTACAGACGGTGGAAAAGAATACATTGGTGGTACAAATGGCGGTCTTATCGCTCGAGGCGATCTCTACCAGACAACCATTGGATGGAGATGATAAAAATAGTCGAAAGGGCAGTTTAGGGCGTACGTAAAAAGATAAAAAAATAATAATAATAATAATAGCAATAATAATAGTAATATGAAAAATTAGATACGATAATATATAGAATATACTACATAAATATACATATGCGCTAACACAAATAATTTATAGACAACATATACATACACACATATATACATACATACATAAATACATACATATATATAATATAAATTACACAAATAGATAAGTAACAAGTGCTAGTCAATGCCGTACGATTAGATTTTAGAGGGTAAGGAAATGCTCTTTTACCATCCTTTTAAAAATTGATAGTGACTGAGCGCGTCTTATTGCTACTGGCAAGGCATTCCATAGCCTGACAGCGACAACAGTGAAGGATTTCTCCATAAATACAGTAGCATGCACAGGCATCTTCAATTTCAAGTTCTCCGATGATCTGAGCAACTTATCGTGTGAGTCGTGAAGAAAAAGGAATCTAGATTTAAGGAAGGAAGGAGTAACAGGATTGAACAAAATACTATAGAGGAGGGAAAGGATGTGGGCATTCCGGCGAAGTCGAATAGGCAACCACTTGAGCTTAGTGCGAAACTCAGATACGTGATCATATTTGCGCAGTCCAAATATAAATCTGATACAAAAATTCTGGAGGCGCTCAAGCTTATTAAGTTGTTCTTCAGTAATATTGGTATAGCTGGCATCAGCATAATCAAGGATGGGAAGGAGAAGGGATTGTACCAGTGAAACCTTGGTAACAATGGGTAAGACGTTACGTAACCTTCGCAAGGATCCCGCTGACGCAAAGAGCTTTTGACTGACATGTTGAAGCTGAGGTCCCCATGTGAGTGATTTGTCTAAGTATAACCCAAGATTTTTTACACAGTCACTGTATGGGATAGTAGAATTGTCACAAATCACTTGGGGAATTTGCGACCAATCTACCCTGGTTATCAATCTAGGGCTGCCAATGACAATTACCTGTGTTTTGCTTGGGTTTACTTTAAGACCATGAGCCTTACTCCAAGTACAAATATGATGCAGATCACAGTTTATCTTAGCAACTGCACCAGACAGATTTTCCAGCGGTGCTTGACAATAAATCTGAAGATCATCAGCATACAGGTGGTAGGATGAGCGAAGCTGATACGAGATCGAGTTAATAAAAACTGTGAAGAGAAGAGGAGATAGAACGCCGCCCTGAGGCACGCCGGCAGTAGTTGAGCAATAAGAAGAATATTTATCCTCAATACAAATACGTTGCCGACGTCCAAACAGGTAACTGTGAAACCACTCAATTGCTGTTGGAGATATGTTAAGGGATCGCAGAGTGTAGAGTAAAACGTCAAAATCAACAGTGTTGAAAGCGTTACTGAAGTCAAGTAAAGCTAATACAGTTAGCTTCCCTTCCTCCATGCCAGACCTGATATTTTCCGTAACATGAATTAGAGAGGTAGTGGTACTATGACCGGTGCGGAAACCGGATTGAAACAGATTGAAAAGTCGATTAGTGAAGAGGAATTCAGTGAGTTGGAAATGGATTAAACGTTCAAGAACTTTAGAGAGGAAAGGTAAGATAGATATAGGACGAAAGTCGGAGTAGGTAGAAGGATTAGATTTTTTAGGCAGAGGGATAATTTGGGCATCCTTCCAGGCAGTAGGAAAAATTCCACTAGCGACGGAATGGTTAAGGATGTGACAGATTATAGGAAGGACTTCGTCAAGGATGGGAAGAATCATGTTACGTCCAATACAGTCGCTTCCAACAGCATTAGAGGTGATCGACATAATACCCTTCTTAACATCACAAGCAGCAAAGGGTTTGAAGACTAACGGGGAACAGTCGGGAGCTTGACAGTTAGAAAGAAGCTTTATAGTGTTATCTTTAATCGTCCTATTAAAGTCGGATGGAGATGAGAAATGTTGATTAAGGGAATTAATGTCTATATTATTAGGAAAAGAGTCTTGACAAGATTTACCAACTCCCAGTGTTTTAAGAAATTTCCAGACTCTGACTGGATCTCCGTTGTCAACTGATGTGTGAACGTGTCGGCGTTGTGCATACCTACACACCTTGCTACAATGATTGCGGATAGTCACATAATTGTCCCAATTTTTGTCACTGGGCCGGCGCTTAAATTTGGACTTGGCCGCAGCTTTCTTTATGAGCAGAGTTTTGATGTCATCTGTCAGCCATGGTGCCGGTAGGTGTTTCACTCTAACAGGCCTAATTGGTGCATGCGTGTCGTAGAGTTGTCTTAAACTATTATTAAAAATGTTAACCTTATCGTCAACATTGTCTGTCTTGAAAAGCAAACTCCAGCAGATTTCAGCAGCATCCTTGCGAAGGTTATCAATATTCATGGCACGAAAATTACGCAGTAATAGGGTTTTGGATGAAGCTTTAGGTGGACGGATACGGAGAGATAGAAAAAGTAAGTCATGGTATGAGAAGGAATCAGCGGAAAGTTGGCCATGCTTACTCACAAGATTTGCGGAGGAAACAAAAATGAGATCTAGGAGAGAAGGGGAACAGTTGGGAAAGTGGTGAGTGGCAGAAAGTGGGAGGATAGAAAGATTGCAGGATTCAATAGTGGACTTGAGAGAGGACGAACGGAGGTCATTTTTGAGAAGGCAGGTGTTGAAGTCACCCATGATTACGGTTTGACTGTACGAAGGAACTAGGTTTTCAAGGATGATTTCCAGGGAAGAAAAGTAATTAATACGGATGGAAGGACAGTAATATACACCAAGTAAAACCTTGGCATGTGAAAGTTCTATTTCTAGAAATAGGTGCTCACCAGCATTAGATGGAGGCGGCTGCGGCGATGTGCTGACAACCATGTAAGGAATATGTGAGCGAAGGTATATAGCAACACCACCGCCACCGCCCATCACCCGATCATTTCTAATAAGGTGGAAACCGGGAAGAGAGTAAGAAGAGGAAGGTAGACAGGGTTTTAACCAAGATTCTGAAATAAGGATGGCATGTAGATGCGTACAGTCAAACGAGGCCAGCATATCGGGAAAATGTGCCGGAATGCTCTGCGCGTTAATGTGGACTACATTAAAGTGCCCAGAAACACCTGAGAACAGAGAAGAAAGAGACTCAGAAAGTTGTGGGGTACAATAAAAGCTGTCATTACTACTTATAGAAACAAAATCCTCACTATCGCTATTCAGATCACTGGTAGACATTGATTATCAAATAAATATTGTGATATAAAATAATATATTTACTTAAAGTATATAAATAAAGATAGTATAGTAATAAAGTAATGTGTTAATAATATCTAAGAGAAATATAATTATTATATATATATATATTTTCTACAAAATTAGATGTTATATCCATCTGCCGGTTGTTTAGTGTCATAGAAAACTAAAAACAAAAACAATTAAAAGAGTTTAGTAGTAATGTGTGTCCAGGGAAATCATAAATAACATAAAGAGAGAAAGGGAAGAAAAAAAAAAAAAAAATAAAAAATAAAAAAAAAGAAAAATGTTAAAAAACTAAACGTTGCAGTATACGGAACAAGATTCACATGTCAGGTGTCAGGTGAAGTTATTGACAGATACATTAAAAGTGAAAAACAAAAGAATGGAAGGGTAGGTAATAAGTATCAGTAAAAGTAAATAAAATGAACTATAGTGAAGTGATACCTGACTTGAAATAAAGAATCAAGGGGTAGGACACATATTACTTCTTAGTAGCTACAGCGCGGCGAGTTTTCGGCGCGACCGAAGTTTTCATCACAGCCGCGGGTTTAGCAGCGTCCACAGGAATCCGACCGACGTCTGACAGCGATACAACTCGATGACGACCACTGGAGTTTAAGACAAATACGTTGCCCTGGTTTGTCCAACACTTGGTGACGCCGAATTTTTCGCGTGCCGCCAGGAAGATGTCGTGTCGAGCCTTTGTTAGGAACTCTGATAATGTAATACCAGAACCCTTGAGCTTAGTTTTATTATGCCAAAGGTTGTCACGAACCACGGCGTCCTGCAGCTTCACCAGAATCGGCCTAGACTTCTGAGGAGAAGGACGACCCAGCCTCTGGCAGCGTTGTATATCACCAACCGTGAAGTCAGTGATTCCCAGCCGCTGAACCACTATGTCAGCAATAACTCGAGCAGTGTTCTCGTTTTGCGCTTCGTCAGCGCCATGAATGAGCAGGATTTTTCTACGTCTCTGCATCTCCATGGTGTCCACGCTGCGAGATAACGTCTCAATTTGCTGTTGCAGCAGGTTGAGAGTCTGGGTAACGAACAACCGAAATGAGGCAAACTCCGCTGCTATCCCCGAAGTACCAGTGGAAGAATTTGAAGCCTTCTGCAGGTCGCATTCAAAAGAGGCCATTCTCGTTTGGAATTCTTGCTTCAGTTCTTCAATAGTCGACCTCAATCCAGATTCCATTGTGATGTGATGGTGTGAAGAGTGAAGTGTAGCAAGTTAAGGATAATGTAGGAGGAAATACACACTAAACCCGGCAGGTAGACAGTTTAGTCAATAGTAGCAGACATAAAATACTGAAAAATACTGTCTTTTACTAATTTTAAATGTAAATTAAAAGTAGAGCAAAACCAAATGTGACTCTTCTTTACAACTACCCACGACGAAAAGTTATATATTAATTATATATTTTTTTAATCACTTAATTGTTTTTTAATCACGCAAAAGTCCACAGCAAATATTGACAATGATCCAGGCGAAATCGAATCGCGATTAGTAGGTAATACTATATAATAATAATACATGTATAAGACACTGGGCTTCCTCTACTATTGAAAGGGTTTAGGCCTTAGTCCACTATACTGGTTTAGGCCGAGTTGGAAGACTTCTTCCCTCGAAATCGTGAAGAATTCTCAGGTATGTAGGTTTCCTCACAATGTTTTCCTTCGCTGTTACACTGAACTATGATTAATAAATAAAATAAATACGTATGTAGTATCGAAAAAGTCAGATGTATTCGAACCTGGGGACATTGTCTCGGCAGACCGTTTCCTTCGAACAGTTTGTTTATTTATTTATTTAAGGACCTCCAAAGAAGGATACACGGCATATAATAAATACAATGTCGTAGCATTTTTACAATTAGCAATGTGGCGTGCCTCTTCAATTGTAGGAGACCACAGCATGCAAATTTATATATTAACAGTTAGTTTATATATCTTCGCCTCCACGACCCTTCAGTGGGAATGAGGAAACATTTGCTAGATACCCCACAGCTTAACGTAATTAGTTGAAGATTAATTATTGCACAACATAAATCATTAGTCATAGGGGTCATTTCCTCTTAATCATCATTGCACGTAATCGTCTCTGCTAGAAGTGTCATAGTTTATGGCATTCATTTAAGTGAACGGTATGTACTTTTTAACAAAGATATATATTTAAAATGATATACCTAGTAGTGTTAAATATTTAGTGGTTTTCTGCGCGATATATTTTTTATTGCGATAAGAAAATATATCGACGCTAGAAAGCATAAACGCTGTAACCCTGAAAGTATGAACTGTACACCAGAGCCAAAAAACTTTTGAAATTTTAGAAAAAAAATCATAACTCGTGAACCGTTACACCTACAAGCTTGCGGTTTTTAGCAAAGTTGTGCAGTTTGTGCTCAGCTATAATATGGTCATTAGCTATTTCATCTAAAGTTCCTGGACAAGATTTAATATGGGTTACAGCAAATAGAACTTTTTTGAGACCTTGAAAACGCTGTAACCATATTAAACAAAGTATGAAAGATTCATTTTGTCACTTTTTTGGGAAAGCATAAACGTTGTAATTAGCATACTCTCTATTTTAAAATGCTGTAAGCAATGGAACAGACTATACTTAAACGTCAATAAAATGCTGTAACTATGGTAGAAGTTGAAAAAAAAGACTTTTAAAAAGTTAAAAACTAATATTTTTATTAGGAACTCTCTTTTTGACTACAAAATTATTATATTAAATAAACTTTTATCACTCTACTGTATATTCCTTTGCAGAAATGTCTTTTACATTAAATGGTAAGCAATAAAAACAATTTAAAAATATAAAAATGAGTAATCCTTTACTTTTATGATTCAACCTCTCACTGATTTTTAACTCTACTATATTATAGACTTTTTCTTTTTATTTTTCATTAATCTTCTGAACATCTTTATTCCTTTTGAACAGCGTTCTCGGAATCAGCTTCTTTTGCTTTGGAATCTTCGAAGAAATAACTTAAAAATGAAATTCTTAAAAAAAATCATAATCGAATCATAACAACTAGCTTTAAAAGCTATATAAGCAATATTAATAATTAAATAAAACAAATAATATAAATACAATTTATAAAATAAATGAAACAAATACAATAAATAAATAGGTAATAATAATTGTTTTCTTCAACTAAATATTATAGACAAAATTAACTTTGGTCAATATTTCCTTATCATTGTACGTTTGATTGTTGAGGATCTTTTGTTTCTTCAGAAACATTATTGTTATTATTAGGTATTGACGATGGGTATGGAGCTGGTGTCGTAAAAGAAAACACGGTACCTTTTTGGTTCCAACGTTTTCTTTCTGGAAATTTCGACCTTCAGAATAAGCCCCGTAGACGGCTGGAAACGAAAGTGAATACTGAGGAATTAAAAGTTATTATGGAAGCGGATCCATCGCAAACCACTTTAGAGTTAGCTGCAGGGTTCGGTGTGAGCGATAAAAGTATTTTAATCCTTTTGAAGCAAATCAGGAAAGCAAAATAGCTTGAAAGGTACCTCATAGATTGAATGAATCAAACCAGCAAAAACGCGTCGAATGCTGCGTTACATTGCTCAACCGATACAATAATTATAGGATTTGTAATCGAATGATAACCTGTAATGAAAAGTTCTTCACAATGGCTGGATCCTAGAGAACCATCCAAATCCTGCCCCAAGCGAAAATTGATTCAAAGAAAATTAGTTTTGAGTGTTTGGTGGACTAGTGCTGGTGTCGTTCACTAACGCTTTCTAAAATCTGGCCAAACGATTATGGCAGATATCTATTAACAGCAACTGCAAACCATGATGAGCAAACTAGCTGCCATACGGAGGCTGGTCAATCGCTGTAAGCCACTGCTGCTTCAGGACAAGGCTAGACCACACACTGCACAACAGACAGCCACTAAACTAGAGGAGATGCAATTGAAATGTCTGCGACATCCGCCGTGCTCTCCCCGGACCTTGCTCCAACAATTACCATTTTTTTCAGTAAATTCGATAACTTTTACAAGGAAAAAAATTCGACTCAGATGTGGCATTCCAAACCGCCTCCAGAAAGTTTATTGATTCTCGCCCCCATGTTTTTACAAAATGCCAATTTCTCATGTCAAAACCTAGTATTAAGAATTTCTATCAATTTTTCGTTTATTTCTTTATAAATTTTTTCACTGAGAATCTTTATTTTTTTATTATTACAATTTTCAGTTTCATCTGTCATAACATCATTATTTGAGATGGAATTACACTCTAGTATTAAATATTTTCGCCATATACGACGTTCAAACGACATCTGGAATCAAATTACTAAATATATTATTTAATTAAGTAATTTTAACATTTATTCTTAAAATGAAAAAAATAATCTCAGGACGTTTTTATTATAACTTACAGACTTATTTTATCTACTGATTTTGCTTATCAAAATTACAAAATTTTAGTCAATGTCAATTAAGACATATTCAAGATATCAAGAAATGCTTCAAAATTGTATTACTAAAATTAATATTGCTCCTACATTTTACATAACGATAGTAGTTAGGTTATAATTTAACTATTACAGTAAATCATAATAAAAGGAAACATTGGACAATGGTTAATTAGTGTATAATCAATAAAAAAAATATGAATGTAATTAAAAACTTATCGTTAAAAGAGCGCCCAATTGGCGGAAAGCTCCAACTTACAGCAAACACAACACTGCACGACACGAAGCGACTAAGACGTTTCGTCGGCTGCAAAAAGGTGCCACGCGACTGTATTAACAGACAGTAATTCAAAGATTTTCAAACGATCGATACGGTACGGATCGTATTTTCAAAAGATGTAAAAGGATTTAAATTAGTAATCTCCTCATGTCACATACCATGTAAACATTGTAACCTTTAGGTGTAACCTTTAGAGTGTATATTATTTACATACCCCATAAACGCTGTAACCTGAGTGTGTCTAAAAATGTTTTCCCGTATTAACGTAGTAACCATGGTCACACTTTAGATTACGACCGATCAAATGGTGTAAGTACCTTTACTACAAAAAACACTCGTTTTTCGGTGGGTTACAGCAATATAAAGTCTGAGATATGTAAAAAAATGACCAAAATTTTACGCTGTGCAAAAATTTTTTTTCATCCTAGAGCAACGAGCATGGGTTCATTCGACGCAGAAAAATTTCCTGATTCCAACGGTGTAAAAAACGTATTTTCGATATTTCAAGGGTTACAGCGTTTATGCTTTCCAGCGTCGATATTTTAAAATTTCCAGAATGTTTATACTTGTTTTATAGGAATTTAAAGATATTATAGGAATTTATAACCTTCACGATCGTATGTGCGATACACATTCCGATTGGGTTAGAAAATGCTTTATTTGAATTTCCAGTATTTTTATATAATTTGTGCAAACAAATAAATTTTAAAATGACCAAAATGTCATGTCTTATAGAATTTTATTAACAAAAGATATCCTACAATTTTGTATTTTTCCTAGCAAATGATTAAGTTATTTACTAGCTACTCCAAACCTTTGAACCACCTACTTATTAATAACAAACCATCGTTCTCCAATTTTCATAAAAAAAAATATATATTGACATTCTATTAAACAAAAAGTATTATAAACATTAACTCACAACACTCGATATATGCAACTGGCCGGATCATTTCATCCGTATTCAGTTAAAGTTAGGGCTCTTATCACACTGGCGAATTGCAGACAAATTCACAGCGATGCGAAGGCGCTGCGTGCTCGTCCATTGTAATGAGACCGTTAACTTTAGTTAAACACGGATCAAACAGCACGGACCTAACGAAATTATAACAATCGATTGATTGACCCGAAGCGTTGTTTAACCGACTTCAACAAATATGTGTTATTATGTGTACACTTTGAGTATGACAGTTGGCATTTCACGAACGATAGCGCATACTGGTCAGACAACATTTTTACCCCTTTTTTTGAAAAGGTCGCCATAACCACTTACGCAGGATGGGTAACAAGTTTACATTTGCTGCTTCGAATGTATATAAAATAGGAATTTAGAACCAAATACGTCAATATAAATGCTATGGTGAAATAACTAAACGCAAACGTAACTTTGTCGCGGTATACGTTACGTATTGCAAAATGATGTCATAATTGCATTAACTTAATTAACACTCGCCATTCGTTTGTTAGTATCAACTATTGGTAATTGTTTGCTTAGTGAAAAAAATTATGCTATAAAAACACGTTGTACGTAATTAAGAAGTTTTAAATAGGAATTAATCGGCCATGACAATGTGTAGGGCTCGAATAAATATCACATCGGAATATGATTGATAAGCAGATGTTTTTGTTTTGCGACCACGAAACGTTTTTATTCATTGACGTCGCGTCTTCCTGATAACGGCAAATGTCTAGTAAAGACAACTAACTGTTTTATGCTAATGCAGTATCTTTGCCAATTAATGTTAGATGTGTGCTAAAAATATAGTTTTTTCATATTCATCGTTTTTTCTAGTTGGAATTACAGCTGTTGTTTATGTTTAGGGTCTAAATAACAATCATTGTAATCTCTGTGTTGTGTTTTGTTTATCCTATTTTATCTTATGTAAGTATGAGTTGTCGTAAATAAAAGAATGTTTTTATTTATGTTAACAATTACCAGAGGCACCGTATGCACTTATTTCATTTTTGTCCAAGACGTGGAAAAGTATGTTATAACTAATAACTATTATGGATTATTGAGACCTAAATGGACCTCGAAGGATCACGCTGACGCTGTCCATTTATCGCTGAATAAAACCATACTACTAAAAAAAACTGATCGTTTTTTGAGCAGAGTACACGCGATGCCCATGTTCAATAAGTATTCATTTTTTAATCACTTCAACAAGACCTGCCTATTACTAAAAGACATACAATAAAATGCTCTTTGTAAATTATACTTTGCTTTAACGTTGAATAGAACATCGTGAGAAAAACTGCATACCAGAGAAGTTCTATATAGGAATTTTGAGGGTGTGTGAAGTCTACAAATCCGCACTAAGCCAACGTTGTGGACTGAGGCCTAATCCCTCTCAGTAGTAGAAGAGGTCCGTGCCCAGCAGTTGGTCAGTATTTAATGCAGCGTTGATTATATTATACAATAAATTGCGATATTTATGTTACCTTAACCTCCATTACAAACCTTGTGCGAAGACAAAAAACTAAAACTTACGAACTAGTGTAGGAAAGTGTGGTGCACAATTTCATTGAACAATAATAGTGTAGTTTCTAAGTATTTATAACACACGAACAAAGTGTTTTTATGTTACCAGAGTTCAAGAAAATGTCTAAAATATTGTGTATAGTTGTTGTAATTATTATCTAGACAATATTTTCTATCAGTGTTATAAACTATAGTATTTTTTTGCTAAGAACCTAGTCCTTACAAAAAAGGATAAAAAAATTGGTCATGCTCAATCAAATCGCAAATTAGTACATACAAAGGCTCTTGAATAAGGAAGACGTTGCAGTTGATTGCTAGAAACGTCTAATTTGTATAGTTTATTCGAAGTATAACGCAAAAACTTATGAAAACATTTGCTATAAAATACATAGGCTAATAACGTAATTATGTTCTATTTAATTTTTTTAAAGTTAGTGTTTGAAAATATCGATTACTCTTTTATAATTGTAATATATTTTGTAATCAAGATCCAGCTCTTTAAACGAGGAAGCTGACATTATACCTTTGCAGGATAATGGTTTTATAGTAAGTTTTTCATAAAATATTATTTAAAAAAGTGAATTCATCTCAAACAAATAAAAAATCGTATTGCGGGAATATAAAAAAACGAACACTGTCCATTACTGTCTCCTATGAAGCTTATATCTTGTTCCCTTAGACGTTTTCTTTTTGTACATAACACCCAAAACCGCCTTATTATACTATTTACAACCAATCTAAAACACATCAGTTATGAACCCGTTCCCAGTGTCAACTATATAAAAAATCAATTTGTTATGTCCGTAAGGTCGGGCAATTCAGTTCCAAGTGAGCGTGGTTCCTGCTTCGGATTGTTGGGCCTTTGTGCCGGCGTGAGCAATTCACACTTCGCCCCGCTCGCTTCATTGTGTGCCCAAGCTGCGTGACGCAGGGCTGGTCGTTAAAATATGGCTGATATTTTTTATACGACGAACAATCGCCTATTAAGTCTATGAATATGAATCCTAGACTTTTAACGTATCCTTATCTAGTATGATAGACAAGGCTTTGAATAGTTTTTTATACAATTTAATGATAAGATGAAGCCGTTTGCTTGATGGTAGACAGTTCAGCCAGTAACTAGTAACACAATGAACTTAGAAAATGTCTGAATGCATTGTGGTCGATCTTGACAAAATATATCTTTAACCTCATAGGCCTAGAGATTTAAGATTTCAAAGGCTAAAACGCTTTAGATAGAAACAGCTGAACATGTGGATATTTAGTGGCAGAATATATTCACAGAGAAGGACTAAGATACACTAAGATACTAAGATACTTATCAGCTAATGTTTAATAATTATATTTTCAAGGAGTGAGTTCTACTTAATACAAATTAAGTCATACGTTACTTATTTAATTAGTATAATGTACATTGACTCATTCTTAATATAATTTTACTTGCAATTCCTGTACATTTGTTAGATTTTCTAATAAAATAAAACAAAAAATCAAGTAACAAAATTAAACATCTAAACATTATAATGAAAACTGAATTTTGCATAAAGGCCTTTTTAAACGTAACCTGAGCTAACATTACAGAATAATTTACGTGCAAAACATATTCCATTAAAAGTTTTATCGACTAATTAAGTGGGGAATCATGTTTCCTTCGCATATTACGTCATGAAAGACGTTAGAAAATGTCAACTTTGTACAACTCAATTAGAATTTAGTTTTAGATCCAGAATATTGGTGTCTGTGTATTATAAGCAATATTGGAATATGGGTTTTTCTGCTCAGTATCAGCCCGGAGTCTGGAATTTGTGCCCGATATGGCGATAGGCTCGCTCCCTATCACGTCATGGGTCGGAATATACTTGGTGAAAAGTGGGTGCCTTAGTTGCACCTCTGCATATCCCTTCGGGGATAAATGCGTGATATTGTGTTATCTTTTAACTCCAAAGGGGTAGGTAGAGACATAACTGGTGCGCCTACTTCCCGCCTTGTGTTTTCCGTTCCATGATGTGATGGGCATGACCCTACTGCCATTTCGGACTCAAATTCCAGATCTCGGGCTGATCAGAGAAAACCCAATATCATTTGGCTCGACCGGGAGATCAAACCCGAAACTGCAATCGTACTGTAACAACTAGTCACTGAGGCAGTATATAACATAATTATCACCATTTTTTTTGTTTTAATTCAGTCGAAATTGATAAAATTATTTTTTATGATTTAAGTATGAACCCTAAGTAATGTCTTTGATATAATTATACGAGTCACAATGGTGACCGCAAACAGTTTCCCCCGTTTTATTGTTGACGTTATACCATATTTATATAATTTTATACGGTATAGAAATATTAATGTTGCATTAGGAAGGGAAATGGGATAGTGATTTCCTATATAACACCACGACCATAATTACAATGGTCGTTGTGTTGTCTTACAGACGTTTCAAAAAAGAATCATCAAAATCGGTACACTCAGTCAAAAGTTCTGAGGTAACAAAGATAAACAAAACAGGTGGATTGAGAGCCTCCTCCTTTTTCTGAAGTCGGTTAAAAAGCCAACTAGTTTGGAAATAAGAAAGGAATTGTTGGAGATGTTTGATAGACACATAGACAGGCTGATTCCAAAAGGCGACAAACTTTTGTAAGTCTTCATCTGGTTGTTTACATCTGGTGTACCGTGGTTGCTGTTCGAGTGGGTACAAGTAGCATGCTACTAGGAATCCAGGAATTCCACCTTTTCAAGTCCTTTTAAGTCGTATCGAAATGAAAAGCCGCGATTTATCGTAAGAAACATTTGTTTCCAGGAATTGTTTTAAGTAATTACTGTAATGATACTAGTTTTCTTATATGAGTATATCAGTTGAAATAGGAGACGATTTTTAGTTTTTGTATTTTCAAGTAATAAAAGTTGTTTCTATATTTCGTCGCTAGATGGCATTGATAGAACCAAATGTATCGATCAATGTGGTAATTTAGTTTGATGTTCAGAATAACATCTGATCAATTAGAGTATTCCGTTTACTACGACAAGGTGAATACAAGAGACCCAGATATAATTGTATTACTGGAAGCGAAATAACTAATTTCCAATTCCAGTTACCATTCTTAGAGTTTCAAACCAAGCTTTTATATTATAAATATTAAGGTAGATAATCCTTTGTCTACCATCTTTAAAAAAATAGGGCTTACATTGCCCCGTTTGTACAAACCTTGGCTCCGATCCCTACACAAACCACATAATCAATTGAATCTGTACATCGCGTTTCCCAAATCAAGGATAACATCCTTGCTACACAAATGGCCAGACAGACTATTAAGCTTAATAAAATTTTCGATGCAACCACAAGAGGTTAGAACATTTGGTGTACAGGATCAAACTAAGGCGTATAATCGTAGGTGATAAAATTAACACAACTCTATGTTTAAACGATATTATTATTATACTAATATACATTTTAAAGTTTATAGATATAAAGAATGTTAGGCTAAATCACGTTAATAATTTGGGTGAAAGTAAACACCTAAATAGACAATGTCCCGGATTAATTTGTGGAATTTTTATATAAAAAAATGCACGAATTGAATTCGTTTTTTAAATATAATTTTCACATTTCTTACAAGGCAGGTACTGATATATTTTAGAAAGATACAGGACCAATGACTCCCTAAGCCTTTTTCAAATTCGACCCTGTCAATGGAGTCCAACAGACGCCAAGGAACGGAAGTCACGTCCTCCACGATTGTTAGGATCTGTTATTATACTGTGATGGCACTTTAAAAGTCCGTTTATATACTAATAACATGAAATGGGACGCGATGTAACGTTTAGTCTTTTTTACAATTTCATTTTGGAAATTATGAATTAATGGTAAAGGAAAGAAATTCCTAAATTAGTGGTTATTGTAGGATATTATATTAAGGTAATAAATTAAAAACGTATATAAAAATATATTAAAAACGAAGTTATATTTTGCCGCGCATAGAATATCCAGGGGATGTCACTTTACAATTTGTAAAAAAAATAGTATATTTAAAAGGGAAAATTTTCAGAGAATATCGACCTACTGCAGTAAATAGCGCTTGAACTTATAAGCTAGGGTGTTGTCAAAGATGTATTAAAAGAGTAAATCAATTATTGTTAGAGAAAGTACCTAAATTATTTTCATCCTTTAAATATAATATATAAATGTATTCAATATAATAACACTAATCTACGTCTGATAGGTAACTTAATACCATTTATGTCCTCGAGCGTTCTTAAAAATTGTAGAATTGTGTTTTTAAGAGACACGGCGTAATATTTTCACGTATCATGAAAATATTCACTTAATTATATGTAAATACATAATATATTAAACTTTAATTGTACTAATTGCAAACAACAAACCCGAGTTAAAGAAAATCATTTGATTACCGACAAACAAATTATTTCTTACTTGTAAAATACCTTATGTTGATGCGGGAAATTAGCTCCGGATTTATATATATACTATAATTTATGCGTGATCTCAAAATGTTAGTTCACGAATATGAAAATGTTATTTATTTTGCTATTCAAATTTTAAAGATAGCAGCTAATCATTTATGCCTATAATGTCTTAATGCAGCCATTACTTTTCTACGAAATGATTTATATCTTCGTCTACACGCCAAATAAATTTGACTTAGGATCGGAATTCTTCACACACAAAAAATATCGTACGTGCAATTTGAAATCGATATCGCAAATTGCATGCACACGTAATATAAGACGAGCAAGCCGTCTACGTGACGCTATTTAGCGCCCAAACGACGCAAGCGCGAATTGGAAATCAAAACAAGCATTGATCCACAATCAAAACGAATCGAAACTTTAACGTCGTGATCGATACTGTGCCATCCGATTATAGGAATTACGATCGTTTGTGCATATCGAATATTCGAATTACGAAACCTTACATCCCAGACCGTAAGGTAGAATTTAAAGCTTTCAGAATTCCATTTTCAAATTTCAACCTTACATCCATTGGCTTAAAAACCGAACGCATTCTCTTTTCGGCCAGTTTGAAAATTGCGACTGAATCGATGGTTCGATTAAACTCAAAATCGATTGTGAAATGCCGTTCAGAAACACTGCGAATACAACTATTTCTTTGGATTATATTAAATTATAGCTAGCCGTGAAAATCGTCCAGTAATGTGTTGGCAAGATTACCGATCCGTGGGACTGCGAGAACGTATCATTTGGTTTCGATCTGGCGGATGGCTAAGTGCGGCTAATGGGCGCAATCTTTGAATTAGCCGTTACATATTGATTTTTGTTTTATTTTAACATATAAATTATAGTTGTAGCACTTGTATAATTATTTTTCTATTGATCTAGAGAGTAAATGTTAGGTAATCATTATTTTACCAAGCGCTGTTGTCATAGCACATTTACTAATGAGAAATATAGATTAATATTAGATTGTATGGAAAAAATCACGTTAATGTACGTGTAATTTATCCCGATAAGGTTTAATCTAAAGAAATGATTCATACAAGAAAAGAATAGCATTAGCATCTGTTAAAACAACATTACCGCGCGGCGACACGCTCGCTTGGCGTTCGGAAACACTAATATTACCAAGTTGACGTAATTTGTACACAATGTACACTGACTTTATTGTGTGGAAGGGTTCCGTGTAATAGTTTCGTTTACTATGAAATTTCGTTCACTGCCGTAGTTTGTGGGGATTTATATGTTTTAAGGGAATCAATTAAAAATATTTTGCGGATCTTATCGCTGTTTTTTATGATAATTTTCTCCCGACTTTTCGAAGACTTTGCAAGACAGTCCGCCGTGACCACGAAGGCTGCAATAAAATAGTTTATTTTAATGTCTAACATTTGTGTAAACATAAGAATCGTTATAAAGAAGTTATGGGGTTGGAACAGATTGCCGAGAAAAAGGTCCATAGGTTCCAAACCCAAAGGCATGCATCTCTGTCATATTTAAAAAGTTGTCTGAAAATTATCGGTTGTGTTAATAATGCAGGAGAACATTGTGAGGAAAACTGCATATTTGATTTCTACAAAAGGATTTAGAAAGTATATGAAGTCAGCCAAACCGCACTAAGCCAGCGTGGTGGACAACTCTTAGTAGATAAGGCCCGTGCAAACAGCGGAACAATATATAATACGGCTGTTATTACATCAAAAATTCTTATGGACAATTCTTCGGTATGTATATTCCCTCACCACTAAACCAAACAATAACTGATAAACAATACACACAACTTCGAATTCTTTCTAACGAGAAACCACCTTTATTTCACCTCTTTTTCACCCGCAGTACCCTGAAATAGAATATGGTAAAACGTTAGTTGGCACAACTAATGTCGGCCGGTGTAATGAGCCTCTTATCTGACTAATTAAAAGTCGATTTAGCGCGCTTTCTAGTCGCACCGGTGACACGGCGGAATCCTTTACGATATGATTGATGTTCGTGACAGTTATAAGTAATTAGTAGACAGTTGGGGTGTAATCGCTTTGTTTGTTTTTTTTAGAAATCATTAATTATCACGTTGTTTAGTGTGGAAGGTGAATATGGTATGTTATTTAAATATTTCTTTCATGTGAGGTCGGACTGTGTATTTTCAGACTGGTTGGTGGAAATAAAGAAGGATTTACCGGCCTTTTTATTACCGGCTAGAGATGTGCCAGCAACCCTCTTTGGGGAAGTGGTATTATATTTATATATTTTAATCAACAACTATTTTACTGCGTAATATTTAATACGATTTAGCAGTTGCGGATAAAAAGAAACATCGATCATGGAAATTATACATATTTTCATGTATAGCACGAATACACACAACCGAGGAGATCAGCTAAAATCCGCATATAATAACTGCTTGGCCGTGATCTGACCGTCAGTGCAACGCTGACGGCCAAAATACATAATATATACTGTACTTAATCGGTGAAACACGTGTAGGTATACTATCAGTAAAATTGTGTTAATAGGAAAAATCTACCTATAATTTTATGTTGTGACTATTTTCAGAGTAGATATTTACAATATATCTACTGTCTGTTTATAAATTTACTTTCACACGGAATATTTCGTATTAATAAAGTTTATTATATGTAAAATGAAAGTTTAAGGCATTAAACAATGAACAAAAGGTGTCGCACATTTACTATTAGTAATAAAACTATAAAATGCACGTTAAGCTGAATTTTATCTTCAATTTTATTGCACAGTAAAACAACTTGTAACATTGTGAATATATGTGATAAATGAGAGAGTTGTGTTGGTATATATACGATCAGTTATTACCATATATATGTACATAAGCTGTATGTGTCTTAGATTTTTTTATGTGCACGGCAAATTGACCCATTGCTCCTGATGGTAAGTGGAGTGGGGTCCGATAGAATATCGATTGATTTGAGATGATTCCTCGGCAGTTTATGTAATTGTGCCTGTTGGAACCGGATATACACAGGCTGATCCCGGAACGCGACACATTTACGTAGGCTACTATAGTGGGTTTTAACACGTTGTGTACAGTAGTTGTTATCCGGGCAGATATGAAATATATTCTACCACCAGCAAAGCACTAGAGGAAGGTAGTCATAACAAAAAGATGTAAGATCAGCCCAGATTAATGTTATATGATTCGCAAAGTATTTATCCAGAATATTGTTTCTCATCTCTCGTAAAATGGTACTACACCACGTAGTTATATTTAAGAGCGGTTTTTGATAACGTATTTAAACAGCGTAATTCGATAAAGTAAGTACGCAAATATTCCTTACTGAAGACAATATCATAGTTTTAAAAATGATAATTACGACAAAGCTTTATTTACCTAATAAATTTAGACTGTTCTAATCAAAGACCTAGCCTAATTGGGTGTGAAACGGACTGCCGAGACGAATGTCCGCAGGTTCAAATCCCAAGGGCACACACCTCTGACTTTTCTAAAATCATGTGTGTATTCTTTGTGAATTTATCGTTCGCTTTAACGGTGAAGGAAAACATCGTGAGGAAACCTGCACATCTGAGAAGTTCTCTGTAGGAATTTCGAAGGTGTGTGAAGTCTACCAATCCGCACTGGACCAGCGTGGTGGACTAAAGCCTAATCCCTCTCAGTAGTAGAGGAGGCCCGTGCTCAGCAGTGGGCAAGTATATAATACAGGGCTGATATTATTATTATTATTATTATTAATCAAAGACAGTTTATATTCGAGAAATGTATCAGTTAAAACCTCTAATTTTATACGAGCCATAGACAATAATTTTCCCTTTGATTGCTCCGGTGGCGTAGTTGTAATTATACACGGTACGAGCACAAGTACCACGCGGAGGTCCTGGGTTCGCATCTCGGGTCGGGCCAAATAATAATTACGACTGGGTTTTCCATCATAAAAATTACTCAGTCCCAGCTCGAAGTCAGGGAGTTGGCGGTGTGATACCCCGTGCCTCGGAAGACACGTAAATCCGTTGGTCCTGTGCCTGATATCTCTCCGGTTATGTCAGATTGCCGCGTTACCGGACTGTGAGATTGAAGGAACAGAAAGTGCACCTGTGTACTGTGCACTATAATATATCCTACATACCTAGCTGATCTACATCGAGATTGGCCACCGTGGTCGAAATTCGGCTAGGAAGGAGAAAGGAGTCACAATTTTCCCACAGTACGGCCGTGTAATGCGGCCAAATGTTGTCGCTTTAAAAATCAAACAGTTCCCTTTTTCACTTCAAACAGTGGTTCAGCGAGACGAATCGATTCTGTTACACAGGTCAGTTTGTTTAGTCCAACCCGACCGAAACTGGCCAAAAAGAGAACTCGTGAATTGAATCCCTGGACTACCCATATTTGGAATATGATTTACATAAATTATCGCTATACATTGCGCATTAAGTGTTCAAAGAGTTATTAATATTACAGTCCAAGCACGCAATGGATGCGTTGCAACTTAAACTGTTGTATAAACGAGGTAATTTTAAGTGGTAAGAGCAGGACTGAAAAACACCATCATCACGAGCGCATCCCGGTCGAAAATGGCCGTGGTAATGATATTTGTTCGTTGATTTTATCTGTTTTGGTCCGTAACTTGATTTGTTGAACTTCGGTTTCGTCGCGGGTCCGTAAGGGGTCGTTTGTAATGAATTTGATTTAGATGACGTTGAACTTTGCATTTGGCAAGATTTGTAGAGTTTATGATGGTCTCTTTATACTTTTGAGACTAAGATATAATTTAGAGCCACGATACCAACTTCTATCGAAAAATATTATACTGTCAGGTAACTTTTATATGTTTGTATCGAAAACAAAACAAACATTCAAGTCATATTACTTTAAGAGTACGTGCTAATACGTACATATTTTATACAAAACCTACTCATAAATTATAAAATAGATACCAAGAACATCAGTAATTAAAAACATTGTATTAAGATAGATGACTAAGATTTGTACGGAGCCACACATTAGCAAAGATTTTCGCGAAAGATATGCATTGTCAGTTTTATTTTACGCAAATGTGTTTTCATTAGGCACGCTATTGAATTATATTTCTCATGCGTACTTCGCACATAATAGTCTTTGGTAATGGTCGTTGTCAGTCAATGAAATATACTCAAAGACTTTAATTTTACATTGGGAAAAAATTACTTAGAAAAAGTCATGTAAAAGCCAAAAATTTTTACTTATAGGGTTAAATTACTTGATTTGTTTATTTAACCATAATAATTTATAAGACAATGGCCTAAAGTGTATTTTAAGTTATTGGAGATTGCAATATCTCTCAACTCGATTTAATGCTAATCGACATCGTTTGGCATTGCATCTTTACATAGACATAAAAACAAACTCGACCTATTCAATTAAACCAAATAAACCTAAATTATGCAAATAAGGAAACGTCGCAACTAAATCCAATTGTAAACTAGCATTTAAGACCGTCACAAATCGCATCCTTTACCAAACTTGCTGATCAACAACCATTGTCAAAAAACAAAGAACTATAGGTTCAATTGTGATTGATTAAACAGATCAGAGTGTCGAGTGAACGTTCCCTGTAATTTGTTTTAAATTAACTGAATAAAAAATAAAGGAAACGAGCGGAATAGCCGATTGTCACATCCGGAGCGGTGACACTGGGCAAAAAAATGATTGAGTCACGTGACCGCAAGCGGACGGCGAAGTTTTCGGAATGTCTTCTGATTTGAGAGCGGTGGCCGATCTTTGGTCTTTTTTCTTGTTTGGTTTCCTTTGTAATTTTGATTTTCTTATTTTTAAGGTTCATTTATTTATTACTATTAATGAAGTAATATAGACTCATTTGGGTAAACGATACTTAGGTTTATGTTTGTAAGGCAACGATGGGGCAATAATGTGTACACTAATGTTCTCATGGCGGAGCATGCGTCCTGCAGCAATAGTTCACATATGCAAGGTATTTTAAGTCCGTTTGGTGGAACATTTACAGCTTTGTTATAAGTACAGCATTGAATTATCATCAATTTATTTAAAGGATTATTTCTCTATTGTAATGAAATATAATTAGATTTGCGGCCGATTAAATATGTAGGTTTAGCAAAACACAATGACCATATCCATTATGGCGACCTAGAAAACCCGTAAACATTAAGTTAATGCGCGCACATTACACAAAATAGCAAGTATTGTCATATTAAACGCTTTTATAAATGTAATACACTTTGACATTCATACAGAAATTACCGTTATGCGAAAGTTGATCGGCGGATGCGCGTAATTTTTTTCTAACGTCCGTTTCCGGTCCACACAGAACTGTATATTAAATTTGAAAAAAAAAATCATACCCCTAACTGAATTTACACGATCCACGACACTAATGACAGTAAAATAACAATTACTGAGCGACACAGATCTTATCTACGTAATTTGGTGCGGCCACTTCATGTAGCATAATAGCTGCGGTAGTTTTATTGTTATTTACACAAATAAAAACGTTTATTTGTACATTTTCCCAAAATTAAATATGAGCCAATTTATAATGGTGTTGTTAGTTAATTTCGTGTGATTCTGATGCTAAGAAATATTATTTCACGCGTCGTGAAGTTTTTAAATTGTTACGGAATTAGAAATCCACATTTTAAGTATATAACGAAATGTGTTCAATTTGTACAATTGGTAGAGTAAAATATAGTATTTATTTTCAAAATGTTTTAATAGGTATGAAACGACCTCAGATGCTGAGTGTTGTGATAATTCGGATTAGATTTCTGTTTATTTAATATTTAACAATGAATATATACTATACAACATTTAAGTTTAGGTATCGCATATTAAAATTTTGTCATAAATTAAGAAAAATCAGGAGCCTAAACTATTTAAAACCTATATATTTTTTAGTCTTACTAAAATTATAAATGTTTGTGAAAATATTTTGATGTTTCTTAGAAGTATGATCCTCTGAGAGGATTTGGATGAAATTTGGCACAGGAATAAACTACATTCTGGATATAAACAAAGGCTTTTAATCCTGGTCATTTGCTCCCATGGAAAATAGTGAAATTTTGAACCTAATTTATTAAGTAGGTGACGCTCGCGTCTTACATGCGCGTGCGCCTGTTGTTGTTGTGTTTAAGAAACTTTTGTAGTGGGAAAGGATTTTTACGAAGGCAAAGTCGCGAGCAACATCTAGCATTTATACATTTAAAACTATTAAATGTTATAACAAATATTATGTAGGTGCATTATTCGACATTTACACATGAATTAAGGCTGTAATGACAAGGTATGGATTTATAGTAGATTACTAAATATATTGAATGTTGAATTTTATGTCGTAATTATAATAAGTATAAAATATAAATTGAATTTATTATATTAAATAAAAATCTTTCAAGGCACCAATTTTTTTTTATAAGCTTTATAGCAATGTGGCCCCACTGCACCTGATGGTAAGTAGAGTGGGTCTAATAGAATGTTGACTGACGAGAGACGATTACCCCTTGACAGTCGACACAATTATGCCGGCTTGTTGGAACCGGATATACATAGGCTGATCCCAGAATGCGACACATTTGTGGGCCACGGTGGCGGATTTTAAACCCTTGTGTGCGGTGGTTGCTATCCGGACGGATATAAAATATCTACTAAAATATAAAATAACTAACAAGTTTATCGTTTTGTCACATTTTGGTTTCTATAAAACTAAAATAATTATGGGTACCATCTGATAATTATGTTAAATATTTTTTTTAACGGAAAAGGTGTAGATTTTCAACTAGAAATATTATCTAGGTATATTATTAAATATGACTAATGTTTATATAAGTCCCTTATGTGCACGTTTGTCGACAACAGCGGACAATTACCGCGTGTGACATTATGTCGTTTGTATAATTATACGTGGGTGGAAATCTACGTTGTTTTGTAATCAGTTGTTTGTAATGTGCAATCAGTTGGCGGCTTCTGTTCATTTAGAGTTATTACCATGATTGTGTTTCATTATAAAACATTTACATCCAAGCGTGTTGCAAAAAATGTTTAATGTATGCACGTAAATGTAATAAAATGATTCCGAACAAAGGTTGGCTAAGTGAGGTTGTAATTGGTTTAAAAATAAATGGATTTCATTGTTTTTGTTGATTGTGAGTTGTGACAATGTATTGAATATGGCATTTTATTTTGGCTTCAATTTTCTTAATATGAGGTGCAACGAAACCACTTTGCCGAACACCTAAATAATGTTTTCTTTTTTTTAACTAAGAAACATTTTGGTGAGGTTAACATTATTTTATATCTTAACTTGCGAGATAAAATATTCAACTTATGACATATATTTTTTAAATCTATTTTCTGATTACTACTAAATTATAATTGTTTGTAAAGGACTGACAATGTTTGGATTTTTGTTAATATATTTAGGTTGAAAGGCATACACAGTATAGTCTAGAATTATTATGCTTAAATTACCTTTTATCACAAATAATTTATTCCCGGTAGGTAACAGCTTGGCTGTGCCTTAAGCATTGATTTAGTCCACGGGCGGCAGATGCTGCTGCCTGCTTATCATCAAACGGACCGCTTGCTTGTTTGCCTACTACAATAATAAAATAAAATTCACTTCTTTTTTTATAATGATTTCACTTCTGCATCTCAATCGAATATTCGCGGTGGAAGATTTGTCTGATGCTAGAATCCTACTTGCTGCTTTATTAAAGCCGGCTCATCACCTAGTGCACGCCACGAAACTTTTCGTCTAAATTCTAAAATTAATTATGATAGTTCAATGAAATATATTAGAATCTTCAATCAGTCGCAATCGGCTTATAATGACTACCACGTTATTGAAGATTAGTTATAATTATACTAATTATTTCTATACATATCTATTTTTACATTTTGTTTTATTATTTACAACTAGCCGTGCCCGCGGCTTCGCCTGTACAGAAAACACTGTGTCACAAAGTTTCTACCGCGTAAATCCCGACCCACGAGATTTTTTACAACCACGCGACATCTTCAACAGTAATCGTTATATTTCAGTCAGTTTACATAAAACCGTAATGTACTATTAACCTAAACCTTCCTCAAGAATTGTACTATTTTTTAGTAAAAACCGTACAAAAATCCCTGTAGTAAATTTTGAGAAAACCGATCACATACATACAGACTGCTTTTGGGGACTATGTTTTATAATATGTATAGATATGTAGGTATCCGCTTAGATACCTTGGGTCAATATTCTATAATGTAGTATACTATTATTAGATGAAATGGAAGATTTCGTATACAAAAGGGTTTTTACTCATTTTTGTTGTTTATTTTTATAAAATATTCACCATTGCTTTTTAAAACGAATTCAGGCCATTTTACTATTGTATAAATGCAATTACTTATATAGAACATCAAGTGATACATTACTGGTCTCGTCATGCAAATAAAAAAGCATATTCAAGTCAGCTCACTTACAAATAACTTATTTACCAAAAATTACATCAAAACAATACCTTTCACTGAAACTCACATTAGTGCGTTTAGAAACCTCAATTACACTTTCTATATGCAATTTTCTTACAGAAAGTATTTTAAAATTGTTTCGAAATATTATTATGTTTAGAACAACAACCCGTAAAGCGATTTTATATCATTATTCGTGGAAACGTTCTGAACGTCTGCGCCAAATGTCGTTTTAATAGTTTTAATTACATCACGGTCTCAGAAGGTAATTGCATACATTAGGCTTGGTTATTGCGCTCGCATTACCTTGCACATCTTTGTTTTATACGAGAAATGAGTACGCGACACCTGTGTTCGTCTCTTAAAATGAATGGCTAAAAGTGATGATCGTAAAAGGCAATTGGGCTAATAAAGTGAATTCTTAATAATATAGAGTTGGTAATATTAATAAAATATTATACAAAAATATTGATACCGGTAAAAAAAATACTTCTAAATTCGCTTGTGTCTGACTTATTACTCAATATATTTTACAGACTTTTCTATTTGATTCGATTGGATTGTCCAAGTAGTATGTTATCCAAGGTTGGGTAGCCAGAGGCTCTGCCCAAGAGCTAGCTCCTACGAGGCTTGCGGTTGCATGCCCTTAGGAACCCCGCAACCTTCGATACTAGGGAGAGAGAGTCGAATGGGGGATTTAAAAAACGTGGTATGGTATAGTTGAGATCTACAGAAACAAGCAGGAACATAGAGCTAAAAAACAGTGAAGTTATTACAAATAGGGTTCTAATTTGTCATTTTTTTATGCTAATTAAATATCTTAAAATTTTTGTATTGGTTGTCTCTGAATGAGTATTAATTCTGGCTTTAAAATAAGAATTGATATTTGATTGCATAGCATGTATTATTTATTGTAGGGTTTCCAAAAAAATAAACAATATTATTAAGTTTGAAAATATTTCTATGTAACTGCAGTTTCTTTGCATAAAATCATGTCAGTTGATATGCAGTTATATATTGAAAAAAAATATTTTAGCATTGATTCCAATGGGCTTTTAGAACTAATCTAATTCCAACTCTATAAATTATCACCATAACATAATATGTTATATATTACAAAAAAAATATGTGTACGTTTGTTGTATATACGAACTCAAAAAAGGCTGGTGCAATTTCAATGTAATTTTTAAGTAATCAGATCAGTGATCCTGTGAAGTTTGAAAGCAATTGGATCACCAGAAGGCATCTAGCTATCGATAATTAATACTAGGGCGTCAAACTCCCCAAATTGCTCCTGACTTTGATTGACTCTGGAGTAAGAGATGACGTACATCATGTTTTGTCGGAGTGTGTGCGGAGTGGACCTCATACTTTGAGCTTCAATTTGGGCAGTATAAATAGATTTTTGTCAGTTCTTGTATCGGAAGAGGCTAAGGCTTTATTAAGCAAATATTTTAATATGAAAATTAAGTAGGAGCGACATAGTCGTGAAATAACGAACAAGCTCCTAAAATAAAGATTAAAAAAAAATACTTCCCATGCAGTCGCTACTCAAAAATAGGATACATTATACAACCCCAAACCAAAAATAGTAAAAAAAAATCACCAACAGTTTCTATTGAAACATAAAACGAACAGAGCTAACTAAGTTGCGGGTAGTCTAGATGGGTTTATAGCCCTTAGTACTATTAGTAAAGACGCCGACATTTCACAAATGAATACTAGTCTCGGAGCTAATGATTTCATGGCTTTTAATTGGATGTCTAATAATGCTTTATGAAATATGGCGATGTCGATTCGTTTAGGACGGGGTTTTATAATTTTATCAAGTTGATTGTCGTGATTTTTTATTGTATTAAAATTATTTTTGCATTATTGCAAGTGGAAATAATTATTAGGGTGAAGATCATCTTAAAAATAATTAAAAGTCTGTACCCAATAAATTGATATTTTGATGTTCATGGCATTTCCTACATATTTTTGAAATAAGTTTTGTATGTACATAGTACATCTTACTTACAAACTTGTTTAAGCGTTAAGAGGTGGTTAAGAATTGCTTAAATAGCTGTCAAAAACATCATCTGTTTCCTAGTTTAAACCTTATTAAGAGGCAAGATGGCGGGTTTTGACTTACAGCTGATCGAGTAAATTTGTGTTTTAACTAAGCATAGCTTTGCGAATTTTTATAAGACTAATTATAATGTATAATGAAAAAAAAAATACTTCGATTATGAAATTCCTATATATTCATATAGTTGTAAGTCCCTCCTGTCTTATTATTAACTATGTTATTGTTACATTTTTTATTATATATTTTTCATATTATAAATAGAGATAATTTTTTAAAAAGTATTTATTAATTATTCAGTTATAAATTTTTCCCACCATTAGTCTTTTATACAACATTAAAAAAAAACTAAAGACAATAGGTTTTAAGATGTAACACCCTTTGTTTTCTTCCCTAAGCTATTATAATGAGTACTCAAAGAAACATAATAGATATTATGAGATAAGTACTTTAAAATCTGAGTATAAGTAACTAAATCTGGGATTCTGAGAGATAGATTATATAAATACAAACCAGTACCTACATAGAAGATAATGCCACATAAAAAAAATGGTTAATAAAGAGACAAATATAGAGATTATTATATTTTATAAAATTACATTTATCATAAAAATAAAATACAAAAAATTACAAAGTATTTAATTAAATTGCATTACACAATTTTCATTTATAGATGACTAGCTTTTGCTCGTGGCTTTGCCCGCGTGAAGGAGTCTACCGGGATACATTTTTTTCCGACTTACTTGATATATATCCTTATATTATGACCAAATTACACAAAATCATTATAAATTGTAGCCTATGTATTATTTGGACGTATAACCAATATTACTGTAAAATTTCATCTAAATCCGTTCAGCAGTTTTTTAGTGAAAGAGGTACAAACATACATACATATATACATCCATCCTCACAAACTTTCGCATTTATAATATTAGTAAGATTTATTTGGTTGACACGCTAGATCCATTTATCAATTAAGATTTAAAATAAATAAGATCCAATTTAATAAATGAGTGGACTATGCACCTCTTACTAAGTACAAGTCTATAGGCGTTTTTAATCTGTACAATGCGCTTTTAACATTCTACCACAATAATCTGACCGGCTCAAATCGCCCATTAACTTGCAGCATACTTAATTACGAATCGTGGGGCCCAGTTAGGCTTTTGACACGGCAGACAAACGCGTATATCGTGATTCTGACCAGTAAAGTCGGTTTGTTGATAAAGTCAATTAGCTGTATCGAAGAGGGGACCCGTGGGCCCACCCAGCCCCGCGGTATCACTGGCGCGCGATTGGTCGACCGACGGGTTGGGTGTGGTCGCGACCGGCCGGTTTTTTTTCTCCGTTGCGTAGGCGACTGGCGGGTTATTCTGTGCCAGTCGTTAGTAAGCCTTGGAGTGTTATAGTTTATTGTGACACGTGCCTTGTGGACAGTTTGACGGAGTTAGAAAAGTGAGGTGAGTTTTTTGTTGTTGTTTTGATTTGAGCGGTGATTGTTGTTTGAATTTCAAATTTAGAATGTTTTATAAACTGTTGTTACTGTTACTTGTTATGTGTAAGTTTCCCTTTGTTGTGGAAATCATTTTGTTTATAAGTTAGTGTTGCAGTAATTTTTGATGCAATTTTTTTTTTTATTATTTTTTATATTTTTGTGATGAAATAATTAAAATGTAGAGATGGGAACATTTCACGGCTACCCAAAGATAGCAATATATATTTTCTCAACGCCTTTCGCAAAACAAAAATAAAACGTCGATTTAAAAATACACACACATCCTCACTTCACAAACTTCTTTTATCAATTAAGTATAAAAATGATTTTGCAATTTTTTTGGCAAACAACAATAACATTTGCACATATTTACACATCTTTTAAACTCCTACATATCTTTTAACATATTTTTACTAACAATAATCCTGACATCAGTCTTGCATTACGACAGCGCCCAACAACATTGTGGGAGTCGAAGGCATAATACACAATATTCCAAAGGGCATTTGCATAATTAGGTGAATTTTATAGCTTTATTGAATTAGGACCGATGTCACACCCAAAATTGAAACCAGTGGGGCGTCTGTGTTGTTAATTTTCTTTATAGCATGTATTATGGTCAGTTCTGAACGTTATATCCCATTTCTCAAAATAAATGTTAGACGGACAATAGTTTATTTATTGAACTTGTTTTTATTAGTTTTAAAGTATGCGTAGGCAATAACAGCTTTTTATAGCGTATAAATAAAGGCGAATATCTGATTTGCATGTGTTAATTAAAAAGCTATAAAATTAGTTTTCTACAAATTAGATCTTGTTGCGTAGATTGCCGTCGGCGGCGGCACAAAGCCTGTATGGACGCTTTGCGTGAAATTTTATATTTATCAATCATTCTTAATGTAATTTGCATAACTATAAAAATTTAGACCCGTTAATTCGGCCTAGTCTTGAATCACAAGAGATCGGAACTAGTTTCAAACGTTTAGTTTGTTTCAATCTTTGTCTAAAATATTACGTGAATCGAATGCGAAGTGCAGCTTTAATATGAAATTTTGATATATTTACTTTTACCTTAAAAGTAATGAAACGTACTTCTTAATATTTAGTAGATAAGAGTTCTTTGAATTATAATAATAAAAAATAATATCAGGCCTGTATTATATACTGTCCCACTGTTGGGTACGGGCCTCCTCTACTACCGAGAGGGATCAGGCCTTAGTCCACCGCGCTGGCCTAGTGCAGATTAGTAGACTTCACACACCCTTAAAATTCCTACAGGGAACTTCTTTTTTTTTAAAGAAATTTTGAATTATAACTGCATATAAATTTGTTAAAAATAAGCATATATAAATTTTATATTATGAAAGCATCGTATTAAGATCAGTTACTCTAAAGTCATAAAGAACCAATTGTTCCGCCAAATAGAACTAATCAATATCTGTTTGTAATTATCTGTTATAATAAAGCTGCTCCTCGACAAAATCTCCTCAACATTTCGATTCACTTTTTAATTCACTCAAATCTGTCCGGCTATCATAAAATCTGGTCCGTAATTACAGACGACAAACAACTCTGATGTCTTCATTACCCTTGCAAGTGGTCTCACGTTCGTCGTCACAATGTATACTAAATTGAGTTCTCACGTCACAATGGCCGTCGGAATGAGTGATTTTAACCGATTTTTTACTAAAGGGTTGGCCGATCTCAATTCGATTAATGTTACCAGCCGAGGAGACCCGTCGAGTTTGGACTCTAACGCAGCAGAGTTTACGAGCTGTCGAAGGTCACGGTTCATTTTATAATGGACGGATCGAAGCCCTCGCAATGACTTGCGGATGCCTCCGAAACGCGAGCAGCATTGTTGATTGTATTAGACTTAATTAGATCTTAATTAACATTCTGGTTTCTCATTACACGCTACTCGGAGCTACTAGTAATAGGAAAGTCCATTCAAATCCACATGACTCGTATCTTGATTATATTTTTTAATGTTCGGTTATAATCGAAGTGTATTTTTTTTTTGTTTTCGTTTATTACATGTCGGTGGAAATGAGAATTCCATATAGATTAAAGCAATGATAGTAGAAAGCAATACACATATTAATAATGAAAATGAAACATATTTTCATCAACAACGGATATAGAAACACTTAGTCTTCCAAACGGATGTTTAAAAACGAAACATAATTTGTTATTAGACGTGTTTAATGTTAATACAGTAGAACAAAGGAATAATTAGTCAAAGAAACAAATTTATCAATAAACGAGGAAAGAAATAAGATTACTCATTTTGTATCCTATTTCGTTGAGTTAAAGCCGAGCGGAAATTCCAAACCACAACCAAAAGTTTGTAGAATTTAATGAAAATTGTGGAACATGGGATTTTGAACCTAATGCGATAGTTTTAGAGGATGGTTGTGTTATCAAGTGGCAGACAGACATCAGTCAAGGGACGGATGAGTCAGACGCTAGCAGTTCTTATCTAAAGCTCGGCGATATAATCCGAGAGGCCATTAACACTATATACTCACTAATGGACAAAAACGTTTAATCCTTCAGTTCTTAGAGATGTTGATAAAGTGCAAAATGGGGATTCCCGAGTTTTAGTAAATCGTTTGTGTTTGGAAATAATTGGACAACATCCTGGAGATTGTGAAGGCAGAAGAAATATTTGCATTATTTTTCTTGTGGTGGAGCTCGTGGGTGGTTTTTGTGCTCTACACGAGTCTTTTAATATTAAACTCAATCTTGAATGCAGCAGGTTTGGTTTTAGACCTCGGTGTTATGTAGTTATGTTGAATATTACTAACAGAATTGTAATGTTTAATCTAGAATTATTTATAAATATTTTTTTAAATTATGAGATAAAGATCAACAATTTCAAAAGCTGCGTAACAGATTTATCAATTGCATAATATCTGTAATATGTAATACTCATTAAAGCGATTCCAATCTGATAATAGGTGACGAAATCTAATACATAAATAATTCAAAGGAATTAAACTTATGCATAGACAATATACTATTAGGAGTGGAACGTGTTCCTAATGTTGCCAGAGACAAAGGTAATCCCGAAGGCGCCTGCCAGACCCTATCGGTTTATAATCCTATTATAATAATTCTTGACTAAACACGCATTAGCGCTTGGAATTTATCTTATCGTTGGCAAGTTAGTGGAAAGTGTTGCTATTTTAGCATAGTTAGTTTCGAATTCAGGTACGGATTAGTTTGTGGTTATTAAATAATGATATACTCAGGTTCGGATTGAAAGAAATTGAAGTTTTTGGAAGTACTTCACTTGTGAATTCTATTGAGTGCCTCGGTTGCTTAATTTTATTGTGTAAGCGGTACAAGTACGACTACCGCACTGAGGCCCAGTTTCGAATTCTGGATCTGGGTAAAAAATATACATAAGCTGGGATTATGCATCTTAAAAAATAATCAGTTGCAGCTCGGAGTCTGGAACTTTCGGTCCAATTCCCTCGTGCCTCGGAAAGGCACCTTAGTCCTGTACCTGGTCTCTCTCCGGTCTCACCGAGCTATGAGATTAAGGAAGAAGAAATGGTGCACTTGCGTATTGGGCACTCACTGGTGCACTATAATATATCCTGCGTACATAACTGATCTCCATTGAGATTGACGGCCGAGGCCGAAATTCGGCTAGGAGGAAATAACTTATGTATGTTACGTTCTTGCTAATTACTAATAATTTATTTTACCTAAAATTTATTTCACAGTTATGTAAGCACCCTAAGCATAGAAAAAGTTAAGAACAAAGCCTGGATATAATTTATATTTGTCATAAAACTGTGTATTAAATGTTATTTAATTCTGTTGACGCACAAAAAAATAACTGTAGTAAAGTAAAATTCAAATAAAATGTTGACGTCACATCCGTCGACGTTTGCTAAAATTATGTCGGCCTTTTTACTGTACATCGGCTGACCCCGAAACGCAACTCAGCGGAACGAAATACTATACACACTTTATAAATTTGTCACCATGTTAGATATATATTATAATATAGTTTTGTAGAGAGATAGGACGCATTATTTTCTGTTTATTTTCCTCTTCTAGGTTTTAAAAGCGATTCAGAAATCATTCCACAATATAACATAGGTTAAGCCAGATTTGGTACTAAATTGTAATCAATAATTAAGTCTCTAACTGATTGCAACTTTTGTAAACTGCCTAGTAAACATTCAAATTGTAAATATTTTTTTTACAGATTCCAATTTTTTTGGGAATTGCCTATTAAACATTCTCCTGCCCGTCTTATTGTGCCTTCATTTTACACAACACTGCCCATCCCAGCATTTTAAATCAAACTATTTCTATCGAAGCATATAGTTCTTGCAAGATAAGATTTATTGTCGGCGCCAGCGCAACGCAATCAAAGGGTACTCGAACATGACATGATTCTGTTTATTGATTATTAACATTTTCACATCATTGTTTTTGTATAGCCGTAATTTCACTCAAAGAAACTCGAATCGTACTGACTATGAATTGCTTTTAATTCGTCCTCAAAAAATATGCGAGCGAAAATTATAAACGCGTACGTGAGTCGATTAAAGAAATGCCATTTAAGGCGCAGATAGCCAGTGGGCTTTATTAAACGACATTAGAGTTTAAATTTGCGTGCCGATACGGTACGATCAACTTTGCCTCGTACACAACGCTCGTAAAACAACATTAGATATTCCAAAAGCATGTTCATTTAAGGCAGTAAAGTCGGGCATTACAACTTTTTACACTCTTTACAACAGCCCGTGTTATTCAATAGCATATTAAATTATTGCGATCTTTGCCAATATTTATTGCGCGTGTATTAATTGAAACACTATAACGTACGCAACCGCTACAACCGCTGGTGTCCAAGTAATTGAATTACTAATTAATTCAAACACTACAATGTATACCGTATTCACACATTTTCAATTTGAATTTATTTAAATATAGAATGTTTGTTCTAATTTATATTTATAGTTCTATGTTAATGTCGAAGAAATATACGATACAGCCAAACACTTTCTAAAAAATAAACAGTCAAAACTGCACTTATTATAATAGAACTTTAAATTAGACCCAAATATTACATTTTGATCTCGTATTAATCAGCTCTATAGATCGGGTTTGTGTATCGTCGATGAAATTATTGTAATCTATAAGAATAGATCGCGATCCTGGACTGATTCAATAAGAACTATAACGGGACTTCCTATTACCACTGCCCTGAGGAAATCCGAAGACAGCATGGAAACAGTTTCGTCGTCATCGTCTTTGTCAAAATATTTCTAGACCGACGCGACTTTTGGTAATGAAGAAAACGAGAATAGAGGTCTTGACATAGCCCTATGATATTTTTTTTCAGCCTATACAAATCGATCTTGACGTGGGCCTTCCTTGCATAGTCTCGGTTCATAGATGGTTGTCAACAAAGAGGTCTAAGATTATATTATAGAGCGGACATTGTGAAGGTTGTCATACAAAAATTTTGCGCTTATGTCATGGTTACTCAATCTAACGTGAAATCGAAAATATCAATGTAAAATACTTCATATTTTTGCATATCATGATTGGCACGTTTTTAATGCGAATATTAGCATATTTTCTGTAAATATATTATTTTCGTATTAATATCTAAAGACGACATCTTGTCATGTGTCTTACAAGACAGTGACTTATTACCAATTAATAATAATAACCTTTGGAGCAAAATGTGGGCCTGATGTCCAGTCTATAACTAACTATATAGTTTAATGTCTTTGGTTGTCACGAACCCGCCTCACGTACCGCTATCATAACTATCAAACACGTAATTCGATTTTCCCGAAATTGAGATGATACTGCAGCAAAAAGCCAAGGTTTGTTTAGCGAGGCAAATGAACCCGATACCGCTAGGTAAAATGTAAAAAATGAACAATGTGTCCATTACTCGGTTCACGAAGCCAATCAGCAAATATTGACGATATTCGCGGAAGCGGCGGTGCGTTCAAATTCACTCCTTGATTGCTTTATTTAATTTACACAATTTTTTTTACGAACCTTAGAGCGTGACGCTGTCTAATTTGTTTTTTCTGGACCGCCATAACCGAATTTCACCGCGTTAACGTTTGCGTTTCGTTTTTAAGGGGCATTACGTAAACGCGCTTATTGAAGTTGATTTTGTTTTTATAATTGTAGTGTCAAAACAGTTGTATATCCAGACAAGCTGGTATTCTGTTGATTGTCGTGGAGTATAGCGTGATTGTGGTTGGTATTGTGGTTGGACTATTTTATTATACTTATATACAAATAGTTACCTGTTACTTCGCTAACCTTATACCTCTTCCACGACATCATGAAGGCAAACCTATCGCTATATCAATTGACTGGGATAGAAAACAGTCAATTTCTAATACAATATAATTGACACAAAGCTCGGATTTCGATTCGCGGGCGAAACCGTCGGTGAACGCGGTTACCGGCGCGTGCGACAGATGCACTGCAGGTGCACGTCACGCTCCATAGCCGGAGACCAGATCCGAATCTACCTAATCGTTCGTGAACTAAAACAAATTCATTGCTTCCAATGAAGCTTTTTAGGTAGTACTAATAAATGTTTTTCCTGAAGGGTTAAGAGGGATCCTGTATTGATATTATAAATGCGAAAGTTTGTGACGAGGTTCGTTAGGAGTAGACGCAGAATAAGCTGAACGGATTTCGATGGAATTTGGCATATTTAAAGACTATGTCCTTGATTAACAAATGGGGTACTTTGTATCTTGGAAAAGTACGTAATGAGACTTGTATAACAGGCATGGAATTACATACGAGTGGAAACGTTAGTTGCTTTTAATTTTACATTAAAAAATATATACATTTTGTTCACATATAATATTTGCTTTCCTGAATTTACAAATAATTAACTTCATTATGAAAATTACTTTATTTGTCAAAGTGCTCATTATGTGTACAACTAAATATTATATTTTTATATATCAATCCAAGTCAAGGTTGGTGTTATGAAATTAAAATGACCACATTTTTATAAATAGATCAATTAAGTAGTATGTAGTTTTAAATACTAATGAAATATATTAGTCCAATTTATTTTTAATACAGTGGTTTGGGATATTTTTTGTATCCATAGTGCCATAGTGGCCGTCGTAAGTGTAACGCGTTCCGGAATCAATCTGTGCATATCTGGTTCGGACAGACCGGCATAATTGTGTCAATTAGCGAGTATTCGTTGTCAGTCCGCTTACCATTGCGCATTAGGCTCTGCCGTATCCGTATGAAGAAAAATATGAATTATTTACTTGTATTTAGCTTCAATTACTCAAGATTTATTTCACAATGTTAAAGGAAATCTTATCCGACAGTTACTGGTACAGTCTTTTACCGGTGAAAGGTCCCCCATATGTGATAATTCGCCTGGGTAGGAACCACCGCAATGTCTATTTCTGCTGCCAAGCCGCAGTGTGTAGTCATTGTTGTGTTCTGGTTTGAAGAACATTGGAGCCAATGTAACTTCTGGATAATAAGCCTTAACATCTCATTTCTCAGGATGCGAGCGCGAACTAAACAATACTTTGTAATTCAAGGTGTTGGATTGTGTTTCTACTGTTTATGGGCAGTCTTATAGCTTACTATCAGGCGAATGGCAACCTCGTATCGTCATTCAAAGAAATAAAATAATAAATTTACATACAAAGCAATTAATGGTGAATCCATACTTTTGTTTACTATTCATTTGAGAGCCTGACTTTTTAATTTGGTTCTATATTAGACAATTAGCATTAACTCAGACATCGTTAAACAGGCTCCAAGAATATGGAATATTTTTTCCAAGCTAATTGATGTGGTAATACTTTACTTCTATTATTTTCCAAGAAATGACGGTCTGATAAGTATCTTAAATCTTAAGGAGATCTCGGATTTAGATTTCTGCTAATGGACGGTATTGGAGTTTAATTTTCTGAAACGTCTGCACGTTGGTTTTTACAAGAAAATAAATTTTATTCAATCAATATTTTTTTAAAGTTTGATTTTCTGAAACGTCTATACATCGGTTTTTAAAAAAAAAATTATTTGATCAATATTTTTTTTAATCTCTAAATATTCTAAAACGTCTGGACATTGGTTTTTATACTAAAATTGATTTTATGGATCAATATCTATAGTTTTCAAGTACTTGTCACGGCGGTTAGGTTCGAAATTAAAGAATGATTTAATATTTCTACAGGCTATGTTTAATATTCTCTGTATGTAAACCTGTATTTTGAATACTACGCAACGAAATTAACAAACATTTATACGTATAAGTTGAACACTATAAATAAAACATTTTTCGTTAAATAGAAAAACTGAACTAGTTAACAACAAAACCGATAAAGACAAGATCATAATTTACTCTATCATTCAAATTAAAACCGAAAATCATTCAACATAACGTAAACAGGTTACAATAAAAAACAATTTTACAATGTAATTATAACAATTCGTCCAAAAACTGCAACTAAGCGCGAACCAGTAAACAAACGTACCTTTAATTAGCGAAACATAATTGGATGTTTAATTGGATCTGGTAGTTAATTACTGTTCTAATTGTTTATCGCTTAAACTAATTGCTTTTGTAAACGGATTAGAAAAATTGATGATTTAACTTATTTTAAAGTATGACGCAACATTGTGTTCCGCGTTTTGTTTTAATTATCATTAATTTAAAATTAAGAATACTAAATATTATACACATTAACCTAGGTTTTCTAAAATTAACATGTATAGTATATTTGAATTTATAATTAATTATGATGAAATGATAAGTATTTTTTTTCATTTACGTTGCTATTCTGAATAATTATATAATAATAATATCAGCCCTGTATTATGTACTGAACCTCTGCTGGGCTCGGGCTTCTTCTACTACTGAAAGGATTTAGGCCATAGTCTAGCACGCTGGCCTAGTGCGGATTGGCAGACTTTACAAATGTACCTTCGAAATTCTTATGTAGAACTTCTCAGGTTTTCTCACAATATTTCCCTTCACCGTTAAAGCAAGTGATAATTTTCAAAGAATACATACACAACTTCTATAAAAAGTCAGAGGTGCGTACACTTGGGTTTTGAACCTGCGAACTTTCATTTCAACAGACCATTCCACTCCGAACTAGGCTGTTGCCGCTAATGATATTATGAGTCGGTAATAACACATGTCACGAAGTACGAACTGTCATGACAGGTAAAGGGCAAGATGTTGATAAGTAGCTCATATTTGGGAAACTAATTGGTCTTCAACGCCTAATTGGATGAGGTGTACTTGAACTATGAAACTAGTTAGGTCCTCAACTTGATCTTTAGATCTAGCACGATGTGATGAATTGAAAAACGTTCCTTATTCATACGATGTAAGGTTGGATATAAGAAAACACTTCCAATTAAGAATTGGAATTGGACAATAACAATTACAGACTTGTCAACTGTCAATTGGTGTAAAACCTTTAATTTTAATATTCGTTGAACCTTTGCTAATTTTTATAAATAAAAGTTTAATGGCATGAAAACGTTAACAATAATGGTCATTTTCCGACATCCAAAACCGATATATCATGAATATAATTAAAATATTATCTTAACAATATCTTATTACAGAAATGCAAAGGGTTGTGAAATGTTTGGATCTCTACATGTTTATTAAAAATAAACGGAGTAATAGATGAACGGATTTGAATGAAATTTCACACATGGATAAATCATGACCTAGATTTACACATTGAATACTTTTTATCCCAGTAATTTGATCCCATGGGAAATAAATATTTTTTTAAGTAGATTATGCAGGCGTCTTACACGTGACGCTATGAATATCTATAATGATGTCAGGACTCTTTAAGCGGGAAAGGCTTTTCATGCAGGCGAAGCCGCTGCCAACACCTAGTGTGATACATTTTTGGTACCTTTTTATACTGTTTAAACGCAATTTTCATTACCATTTGGCAATTCACATTACTGTGTTTTCCTTTTTATTTTTCTCGTTTTATTAAAGGATTTAATTTAGGTGTACATCAAAATATATCATCAACAATAACTTCAGTCGACCAGAATTAATAGGTGACACTTGTTATATTATACCTTCTGTAAGCTAACGATATATCAAGTGTAAATTATGTTCTGTATGCTGGATATGTTTATTATTGTTTATAAAAACTGGCTAGTTAACAAGTTACAATACAATTGCAAACTTTTTGTTGCAAAGTTCTAACTGCTCCGTCGCTCATCTGCTATTTCAAATTTAGAAACTTGTATTCCAATTTCAAATTTCTGCGATTATAAATGAGAAAGTTTTTAATAAAAACAAATAATTATTTCTAAAATGTTAAATATTTATGAAATAGAACGTAAAATGCTCTTATATTTGTTTTCAATAACTAAAATAAATTTTAAGAAAATGTTACAAAAAATTCAACGGTATCAACCAACATCTGCAATACAATAAATGATTTACTTTTTTTTATCAAACGTAGACAAACTACTTGGTAACCAAAAAATTCTGTTCGAATGTCAATTTTCACTTGAACATTTACTACTTTATAATCTGTAAACAACAAAAACCGTCGAAGAAAGCGGATGTTTGCGCGCAGCAATCTAGATGGGGAAACGCGATACCGCGGTTAATTGTGCCTGACGCCCAAGGGCCTTACAATAGGGTTGCCACACAGTCGAAAGTTTGGTAAATTAATCGAAAAAAACCGTAATTTTCCTGGTTTTATGTTCTAGAACGGAATAATGTTACGAAAGATTTTCATGTGACTGCAAATTATATATTTTTTTAATAACAAATTTTGTTTTTACGGCCATCAATCTTTGGTTTTTATGAGAAAAGTTAGTTTCTGCTATAGTTTTTTTACAATTACGATTTTATCTGGTAACCCTAAACTATCGTAATTATTATGTTAACAAAGAATAATATAATAAACGCGTTACTTTACGATTCTTTAACGTAATATAGATGCTAATCTAATGTGGATTTGTGTAATGGAATTATTTTATCAGACTATTAATGGTAATCAAGTTTGATTAACCGTTGAGGTAAATTCGGGTGTAATTCGTTTTATTTATTGTTGAGGAAGTCATTTTCATAGCGGCGGCTTTACTGATGACGAAATGAGACACCATTTTGGCTTCGTTTCGTAAATTTTTGTTTTGTTTTAATCAGTTTGTTGCCATTAATATTTTATATTAATATCTTTTCTAGTCGGGCAATGTTCTTATGTATATAAAGGTTTGCAAATTTAATAAGGCTTTACTTTTTATAAGATAATTAATGTTCAGTGCAACTACTGGACATAATAAGACTTAACATCTCATGACTTAGAATGACGAGCGCAGTGGAATACCAAACAATACTTTGTTATTCAAGATGTTGGATGGTGTTTCTACTGTTTATGGGCGGTCGTGTCGCTTATCAACAGTCTAAAAGGAAGCTCGTCTCGTCATTCAAAGCAATAAATAAAATATCTAAAAATAGGCTTAATAAAGTTTAATTATAAGATACTAGGAAGCAATTGACCAAACATTGAAAAGTATTTACAAACCGAATCGCAAAATCAATATCGTAATTTTGTTTCAGATATAACCATAATTCTAAACATGGGTGTATCAGAGCCTGGTTCTTCCACTATTCCTGACCTGCCTCCGATGGACGAACGGCCAGGGTCCGGCAGCGGGCTGGACGACGAGGACATTCCTCGGAGGAAGCAGCGCCGGTACAGAACCACCTTCACGAGTTACCAGCTCGATGAGTTGGAGAAGGCGTTTGGACGGACGCATTACCCTGATGTATTTACTAGGTAAGCGATGTGATGTTTAGACTCAAAACTTTAGGCCGGCATAATTGTGTCGACTGGCGAGGGGTAATCATCTTTCGTCAATCGACATTCTTTGAGACCCCACTCTACTTACCATCAGGTGCAGTGGAGTCACTTTCCCGTGCACGTAAAAAAACTGCTTTAGGTCATACTTCAGATACCATATTTAATCATTTATTTTCGGTTGAAATACTGTCAGTGGAAATAAGGCTTATTATTAAAATAAGGTATAGTAAATAAACCAAGAGGCACAGAATATACATTTTTCAAACCTACATATGGGAAATCTCAAACTTTTGAAAACCAACATTAAAAACTGTCCTTCAAAAGTAATTACCTATTTAATATAACTTTGAAATCATAATACATAGATAAAGTAAGCCAGAGATAAGAAAGTAATTACTAATATTACCAAATACACTTGAAAAAACATTACGCCATCAAACAATACTTAATCCTTGTATTATGAAATCATATTTCTTTGCGTTTGTAATTAGTTTTGGCATTGTGGTTTATTTTGCGTACCTGAGGGTTCAAATTACGCAGTCTTATAATGGCTTAAGCATTTGAACTAAAGGATTTATTCTTTTGTTGCAGAGAAGAGTTGGCACTTAAGATCGGGCTCACGGAAGCTAGGATTCAGGTGAGATTTCTTAGACGTGATTATTTACAAATAGCTATTAAAGTGTTTAGGAAACTGGGCATTTTGTGTAATTTTGAAAGGGGCTAGATTTAGGCTTTGAGTGTTGATTGAAGGGGTTAATGCAACCTCATAAGCGTTCTCAACAATTGATATTTGACAATATATTAGTCCAGAATTTTTTTTTTTCATTAAAACAAACGAAGTCTTTGCAACATTTTTTAATAAACCACTAAGCCTTAGCAGGAGATCTCATTCAATTCAGGAATGTCGCATCAACTAACTTGAAACAGTAAAATAAAATTAAGAAATATATTTTCAAATTACGTGTGTTTTTACTCACAACGTTCGAAATGGTAATAAAAATAAATGTGTATTGTGGGCGCGACAAAAAGTCGCACGTTAAGCCCCCCGCTGACGCACGACCGGCCGCCAGTCACACCGCGCGCCGCTTGACGCAGCCCGTTTACACATTCCATCGCCTATTAATATCTCATATCACATTAATTTGATGTTTATATATTGTGATCTTTTGTGCTTGAATTATAAATGTGATATTTTAATATTTTTTATTCCCTTTTCCGTTCCGACAAAGAATAACTTCATAGTTTTTGAGTTCGTTTTAATGAGTCTGATGTTCTTATTAAATAGCTATAAAATTATAAAGGCTTGTAAATAAAATATATTAATGATGCCGTCGAACATTGGCGCAATAAAATATTGATCTTATACTAGAGTAGCCAACAACTACAAGATAGTTTTGCTCCACATCCACATAAAGCGTGAAATATGTAATTATAGGTTATCCAGATATTTCTAATATAAATTAATCGATATCCTAATATAACATTGCTACTTTAGTTTCTTCGTAACTTAAGGACTGGTTTGTTAATCAAACAATCATGCATTTGTTCTTCAATAAGGATGCAAACATGTAAATAAAAAAAAACTGATTCATACTCTTAAGCTTAAAAGGTTTCTTGTGAAGCATAGATTAAAAATGATCTCACCCAAGATTCCCTTTTAATTTATCCATTTAAAGACAAAGGAAGCAATACCATACGTACAAATTAACATTTTTTTTTTATAAATCTAATTCACACGCAGTTGTAATATTCTCCAACGTGGTAATAAAGTCATCAATGATATTAATTATTGATCAGCCATACAGCCGCTGCAATGTGGCATTCTACGTAAGGCATATTAAACACTTAATTTATACAATGAAACATTTATAGTTACAATTGAAAAAAACAGCATCATTAAGTGCGTTTATGAAAACTATTTAAGTTGTAAATTTTGTTAAAATTTTTCTCACGTACGAAACGGCGGCTGTGTGGGGCGACCATAAATATTGCTTCGTAAAGGATTTGTTTTTGAACTCAAATTCAATATGGCCGTGTTCCATAAAATGTAATACAATATTTGAAACTCATGTCAATTTTATTGGGGTATTTGTGCGAATTGTGAATGATATGAATTTTTAATTAATTCGCTGAACCAAGTTTGGTGCGAGCGTTTGTTTTTTGGTGCTAATTTGTTATATCGTTATGGAAATATAATTTGTATTATCTTCCGTTAGTAGTTTCTCTTTTCTTATTGGCCTGTAAATCCGTGAGGTTTTACATTCGACTCCCATATATCAAAAAGGTAACTTATTAGTTACCTACATTACATTTGAGCGAAAATACGTATTGTAACTTACCCAGGTTAGAATTTGTGCTCTATATAATCATTCTGTATGTTTTTAAAGAGAAACATTGTGAAAACAAGAAAAAATAGTTATTCTATTTCAAAAAATTCTCAACTTTTTTAAAGTTCCTAATTGTAATTCAGTTCAGTAAAGAAAATTCTAATAAACTTCACAAATATCCTAAAAAAATCACCAATCTCACACTACCCGTCAACGAGACTCCGAAATCAGTTGAACAAATCAATAAACCAACAACTCCCAGTTGCTCACATTTGGCTCGCGGTTATTTACAAATAAAGCAATTAACTCACCGTATACTGCCACAGGGTGGTTATTAACGGAGATTAAAACGATTAATATCTGCCATTAAGCTGTCGTATTATGGTCACAATACCGCATCAAGATTCCTTTAAAGACATGTAGGGAAACGCCACTCGATCCGGGCCTATATAAGGGCAAAAACAGATGACTGTGCACCGTAAATGTTCCCAACTAAGCCATTTGTATAATTAAGAATCGAATTCGTGCTGCTGTGCGTGGAGAAATTTGTGCTTCGGTAAGCGGAGAATTTAGTGAGGAAAGTGGTGAGGAACAGCAATAAAAATTAATTAATAATTTAAGTCTTAGGGTTTCACTTCTGATAGTTTTAATCAATATTTTATAACTATTTAATCAGTTTTAATTTTTTATCCTGTTTTTGAGTTCGATGAAAGAATAAAAGTGTGTTTTTAGTTGAAACATTGTTTAAGAGTGTCACAAAACGGCAATTCAATTATCCTCATGTAATAATTTTAGATTTATAATCAAAGCAACATAAACCGTAAAAACAACTATAAATCGATCACATGTTAACAACATTTGATATTTTCATTAAAAGCTGCTTATACTGGTTCTTTTCCAATTAGTATTTTATAATGAACTAGCGAGCAGCCCCGACTCTTCCCGGGGTGCAGTTATCGATAGCCTAATTACTTTTGGTTGTACGATCCCTACATAACTTCTTAGGATCACCTGCTGACCTAATTTGAAGATAAGCTAAAAATTTCATTCCAATCCATCCGAATGGAGTCCATAAGTATTATATTTTGTATGTAATTAATTAATACAGCTATTTTATAGAACACGTTTTTATTAAATATTTTAGATTGTTAGACGTGTAAGACAATATAGAAAAAACTACTATAGAGTAATTATGCATTAAGTTCTAATATATATAACACTCTTCCACGCTTTAAATGAAAACAAATACATACAGGAAACATATTCTAACTAGTTTACAAAATTATATATTATTTAAATCTCTCCTGCCTTATAAAAGCAGAGTAATTATGCATTAAGTTATAGTATTAAACAAATTTAATTTTATAAATATAGATAGAAAGGAGTCAAAGGTATTTCTAAAATGGCGCCAAACGTTCTTTTTTATAGAAGCCGCTTGTTAAGGATTCTTGAAAATATTTACGAGTTTTTATAATTAGTCAAACGGAAATGGGTTCGGTGAACGTTTTGTAATCAAATTGGTATTAATTTATGTAATAAAAATACTGAGTAATCATAAAGAACTGTGGAATCAAACTTAGGTAAAATATATAGTTCAAGATATTAGGATGTTTTATGGAGCGGCAAATTTTTTTTACGTGATCTCTTGTATGAAATTTTATATTACCCACAAGTAATTTAAATCATTACTCAACTTACTGATCAATATTGGAGTCCAGAATTATATCTTCCGTTAATAATTATTCTAATCCAATAGAATCCAAAAACATAAAATTAAAAATAGCTTGTATTTTTGGCCCATATAGAACTTAGCTGATTCCAAAATTAAATTTTTTTTTTGCTTCCACAATGCGATTAATCGGAATAAGTGGCAGATGTACTAACTTACCCCAGTCTACCTTCATCTTAACGGGTAGCCGGCACAATATAAACAACAAACGGCTAATTACATTTTATAATCATTGCTGCTAATTGAATACGTTCTCACTGCATGTAAATGTAATCACTAAGAATTCCCTTCATGTCCAAAACAGGCCTAAGCGCGTAACATGTCGGTGATTTTAATTAAAAAATGTTATTCGTCTTGTTTTTATTACGTTTCATTTACGGATACGTATGAATTATTTATCGTATTTGCTATTATTAATGGAATATTTGATATATGTTTGAGTATGAATATTTTTGGTAGAGCTGTATTTATTCGATATAGCTGTTGCTCGATTCTACCCGAAAGTATATTTCCGTGGTAAAAACAGATAGTGATTTTTGAAAGGTCCAATACCTTCTTATAAAGTACCATGAAAATCAGTTCAGCCGCTTAAGAATTTAACCCAGGATCACGCAAACAAAAAGATTTTAACGCGAGTCCAATTTGACTGTACATAAGCATTAGAACTGAGTTTTATATGAAAATATTTATATATGTATAACACTATAAATATAACATATCTAAATAACAGTCAAATATTTGAATTTTATTTATTTATATAAATTTATAATTTTGCTGTACTGTCCTTTAAGCCAGAAAGCAGAATAGATATCACACTCTAAATAAATAAGAATACTGCAAAAGTCGTGGGGTTGGTTGTGGTGATCTTCGGTTTTTCTATTCAGTATCAACCCAGAGTCTAGAATTTGCACCTCTACCTACCCCTTTGGGGATAAAAGGCGTGAGTGTGTGCTACCGTAGAAATGTAATAAATTATCACTTTTAAATTACATTTCAAATAAATAGTGTTCATGTCAATTAACTTTTATCAAAGTGAGACCATGTTTACTAATAACTCTATCTAGCAAGCGATAAAACTTAAAAGTTTTTACAGCCGTGCAAATTATAGCAAAGGATAGTAAACGAGATACCCTAGTGGTAGTGTGAGCGCTATAAAAACCTGGCGCAGTTTTACACATGATGTCATTCCTAACAGTTCATTACACTGGGTTTATTAAGTTTTTAGTATACTTTATTGGTATATCATAAATATCGTGTCTAATAAAGATTATTTATATGTAAAGGTGTGGTTCCAAAACCGGCGTGCTAAATGGCGGAAGCAGGAGAAGGTGGGGCCACAAGCACACCCGTACAGCGGGTATCTGAGCGGAGTCCAAGCGCTGCCGACCTCCGCCCCGCTACCCGCCCCGCCGCACCCCCTGTCGCAGCTCGGGTTTAGTCTCAGAAAACCATTCGACACCGCTCTAGCTTCCTTCAGGTAATTCTAATTATATTTTTTACAACGTATTTTGTTATTAATTATCTGATAAGCGATATAATTTTAATGAATGTATTTAATTTATTACATTTTTTGTCTGTCATAAATAAATGTACTAAGATAGAGCATTATTAATTAAAAGATATTGCATATGTTATTTATTAAGTTTTTGCAAGTGTTTTTATATGATTTTATTGTGCAGGTACGCGAACGCTCCATTATTCGGAGCTCAGTATCTACCCCCGCTGTCGCGCCCGCCGCTCTTCGGCGCGCCGCTGTACGCTACATCTCCGGCTCACTTCCACTCCCTCTTCGCTGACCTAACAGCACCCGAGCTGCCGCGTCTGCCTGCCGAAGATACCCGACTATCTCCGGAAAATTCCCGTCTACCATCAGAGGGCTCGAGACATTCGCCAGAGGTGACGCGTTCGCCATCCATTTCACCTCCGATATCGCCGGGCAGCGAGTCGTTGCCTATGCAGCCGAGAATGGATGACGTGCGGACTTCAAGCATTGCCGCTCTGAGATTAGCGGCGAGGGAACATGAATTGAGATTAGAGTTGTTGAGGCAAAGAGCTGATTTGATATGCTGATACCGGAATGTTAACTTAAGTAATTAAATGCTTCTAATTTGTATGTATCTTGTATATGTTTTTGTATATAGTAGTGTAATCTTTAATTTTATTACATGTTCCTTCGCAATTAAACTTTGTATTTTACACGTAAATAAAACAATTTGAAATAAAACGATTTTTAATCTCAAAATGGATTACAAAGAACTTTGTTGGTATATAAATACCTAGGCAAACAAAAATAATATTTCACAATTTTAATGTTTCAAAGACACGGTATTTAATAATATGGAATCACGAAACATATGGTTTCAAAGAAGCACGTACTGTCCGCCAATTTGATGAATTTGATTAGCAGTGTGAGCATGTAAGGCTGTGGTTATACTGCTAGCGGGCAGCGTAACCTAATTATTTTTTTTATAGACGCAACTTATATCCACTTTTTGTTAGAGAGGAGTCTTTGTCCTTTAGTCTGTGGATACGGGTTATACTCCATCATATGACATCAAGTCTAGATGGACAATTGTTACCTACACAAAATAAATTTAACAATAATTTTGAATATACGCTCGAATATTACTTTTCGGTATATATTTTCGTAGAACTGTATAGGCTTTTAAAGGTCCTAAAGTTATTATAATTTTGCCAAATATTATATTGGCAATGACACAAATAATTCCGGTCATTAAAGGCAATTCGTTAATTAAAGAAAAAAATCTATAAGCCGCCGAAAATTAATAGCAACTAGTTTAGGCTTTACTGTAGCAATTAAAATACCGGAAGTTGTGTTAAATATGCGCCGGAGGCTATATTTTTAGTATGTCATACATTTAGTAATTAATGTATTGCAAACAATCACAAGGTTAAATACATTAAAGGTGATAATGCAGAAATTAATGTAGTATTTAAAATTCCCTTGGAAGAAACCACGTAAATAAGCCGACGATTTAATATTATTGAGAACAGACAGTTTTATAATATGTAGACATGAGAGGTAATGTAGAAGCCATAAGAGTTATTAGAATACTAATGTCATAGTATCGGAAAAAAAAAAGGATTCAACTGATTGCCTCGGTGTTGTAGTTATATTGCGGTACGACTGCAGTGCTGACGATATCAGGTTTTCTGTTCAATATCAGCCGGGTTAGTATATACTCGATTTGGCTAAAGGCTCGCCTCCTATCATATCTTTTTTTTTAACATTACTTTCGTTTGTTAGTATTAGTTTATACAAAAGCACTGGACTTTTAGGTGAGCGCTTAAGGCACTCGCAACCCTTGAAAATAAAGTGATCATGCGGGCAACCCACTAACGGGTTACGAACCTCAGCTCAGGATGATCACTAGGAGAGAATGAGACATCAACGATTATAGGATGAGCGTAGTAAACAATCTATCCATTACCAAATTCGTTGGCAGACGGGCCGGAACTATTAGAAGGGTTGGGGGGGGAGGGGAAGAAACGGCGAGGTCACCGACGGTGAGGACGGAACTGCGGTCTTTTAGAGTGTAGGAGTTTTAGGCGCTCGTTTTTACGACGAATGGCCAGAGTGATATCGTCTTCTGAGTCGGTCCGAATAGACCGCGGCCATCTCTATTTAGCCCGGATGGAGTGTAGATTGAATTACATTGTGAAGGACATTGTTTTAATCATTATAAAAGTGAAATCCAATGACTGAATGTGACAATAATATTACTTTATAGTTCAAAATTTGGTGGTGCTGCTACTGTTTATGAGCAGACGTGTTGCTTACCATTAGATGAGTGACTTAGTCGTCTCTACAGTCTTCTATAAAAAAAAACTACAATACATAGTTTTTCCATCAAAGGAGAATGCCCATATTTGTATGAAAGTTGGGCTACGCTTGCGTCTGTACAAAACCTTCACTAAACTATAGGGAATATATCCTAGTTTTTATAAAAATTTAAAACAATTGGATATTCGATGGGAGTTCGGAGTAATCAGATTTTTTATAACGCGGTTATTTTGAGGTTAAGTATGGACTGCAATAATGTACGGTAGAAAGTACTTATGTGCCTAAGTAAGTTCAATATGGCAGTACCTAATTGTTATTGCAATAAGCAATTATTGGATGTTCTTTTCACCTAGCTTTAATTGCCCTCATAAGAAACTGATAGGTACTAACATATCTGATAAGACGAAATTTCAATAAAACTTCTAAGATAGTATGAAGGAATATTAGTTTTTCCACGGAGATATGTCACCTGACCTTTTGTGTATATATTTTTCTGAATAACGACTTATTCTATTACATGGATTACGTAATCTTTGTTTCCACCTACCATTATCTCACTCCAATATGGCGTCAATACATATTGTAGAATAGATTCAGCTTAGCTTTTATGACCGGCTGTATGCCTGACGCCAACCGTCTTTGGAGGATTCCGATCCCAGGCAACTCACTTCACAGCCTGATTAGGCTAATAGTTAATTATCATAGGGAAAGAAAAATAAAACGAGAAATACGATATCTGATGTATATTTTTATATAGATGTATATTTTTAATAGAGGTATATATTCTTGGCAAAATAAAAAAAAGAATTTGATATAGCTGCAGCAGGTTTATATATACTTCTGAAGTGAGTGAATGACTTCTTGCAGCGCTGGCCAGGTCATGTCATGTTGTTGTCTGTGAACCTCTCTATTAGCTGATCTCCAGCAGGCAGCACAAACTCATTCCAGCCTTGAAACCTAAAATATAATGTAGAAGTTGAGTAAACATGTTTCCATTATTATTATTGTTAAACTGTTTTCTTTAACTTTGGCAAGATTTTTCCCACATTGTGGGTATGTTAATAATAATCTACATAACTTACAAACCGAACAGCTCGTCCAAGAAATATACTTGTTGCTTTGGCACCGCAAAGGTGCAGTTAATACACCGCCGGGTTATGCCGTCTCGATTAATTGTCCTGGGTCTAGGCTCTAGACGACATTGTGTTGCTAACTAAAAGCCTTCCGTCTCAAAGTTCGAAACACACACTATACACGTTGTTTTTTAAGAGAGGATTTCTCGACTCAACATTAAAATACATAAGAAAACACTCCGATTTTGAGTAAGATAAAATATTAAAATATAATATATAATGATTTAACATTCAAACAAATCTGAAGTGTCAAAATGTCACTAATTTCAGTTGCCAGTGTAATAATAATCTGTACCCATATTTTTATAATTGAAAAATAAAGTCCAGATATGTTTTAGCTGACTTTAGTATTTCTGTCAATGCAAGTACAAGTCGCCATTTGTTTGTTTTTGGAACGATTCATATGTTCTCTTTTTACCAGCTATTTGGAGTTTGATCATAATTATTAAGTAAAATGTATTATTTTATAACAATATATTTGAGATGAATAAATATATTGTTATAAAATAATATACATATATATTACAGATTCAAGTACAAGCACATTTATCGTACTTATTTACTTTTTTATTACATTAAAATGGGAATTTGTTATAAATTGGTATCATTTCGCCATATTGGCAGTAAATTATCCGGTGTTTCATTTGCAACAATTAAACAACTTTTTTTTTCATATCTTTTAAACCCCCATTCGCTTACGACTGAAATAAATACAAATGAAGTAATAATTAAAATGATGATTTTTTGTAGATATTTGGTTAAGACGCATGACTGACGCAAAGATAGCCTGGTTTTGGGCATTGTCCTTTACATTTTAATCAAAACAAGATACACCAACATGTTTATATTTTTAGGCTATGATTAAAAAATAAATTCGCCATCTTTCAAAAAGTGTTTTCATTGAATCAATCTTTCTCAAAAAGCAGTAAATTCGTCGAGGAGCTCATCCATTCACATGAGATGTACGACTAATACACATTACAATATATCTACTCTCCATCCATTCCGCTCGCACTATCACCGCATCCCTCACGTATCAGTTCATGAATCAGCTCCAATCACCCACAATCATCAGCAATTTGGCATTAGTCACTGTCCCAAGGCCAGTGAAGGGTGCAATCATCGCGACCTCAGGACCCTAACTGTGGTCGCGTAATGAGCCTAGGTTGTGCCGAGTTTGAGGTAATTCTTAATTATACGAGTGATTAGGAATTGAATAATTTGATAGGCGTGATTTTATTTCCTGTGCTAAAAAATGGCGAGCAGTTTGAAGAATATTTTTGAGAAGCACATATTTTATAAAAAATATATGAAATGCTAGGTATCAGATTATGACCCTTCGTATATCCATTACACATAATATAAATGAAACTAAGAATTTTCAGAACAGACCAAACTATTAAAAGCGGCGTGTATCCAAACGGTTCCTGCAACCTTTGATAAGTCGTTTGTTCTTCTTGTAGGACATCCAACGCTGCGCAGTGCGACGCTGAAAATTATGTGGTCTGGAAATTTTTAGGGAACGACTTGCTTCAGATACGTAAAGACGGAAGAAAAAGCAGAATCTAATGATTCTTTATTTAGTTATATCATCGGTTTCGTTTTGTCGTTAGAGAATAAAGATTTACAGATCCTTATTTACAGATGTCAAACACAAAATTTTACATTAACTAAGCCTGAATATAATAAAAAACAATAGCTAAAACCTCAAATACCTTAACAGAACGAAGCATTATTTATGACGCTGGTTTATAATACAGTTTGAATATGAATTATAGCGCGGGACTGTATCACTAAAACACTATTTTCTTTACGACAATCAAGAACACATAAAAGGGTCCTTTTCAAAATTATATTTAATAAACATCAAAATTTTATTAGTATTTATTTGACAAACAATTACACGCATCCTTTGTGATGATAATGGCGCTTATCGTAAGATTTTACGAGCTTCGGACGACAGGCCGGTTATTAGTGATGGTCTTGCGTCGCAGTTATCGATTATTGATTGTTATTGTTTAACTTATGCTGTGAGAAAAAAAAATATAAATAATAGTGTAAAAATCTATGCTGAAATTTTTTACTATCATATTTTATAAGTAACTTGTTTTTGATTTCATAAAATACATAGACTTTTTTATGACTACGAGAACTATTTTTTTTTTCTTATTATCCTATCAAACCCACAATATGATATTGGCTATGGTTGCTTATAAAGCTATTTCTTTGTCAAGGTAAGTAATGACAGAAACTCTCAAGAACAACATGACATACTCAACTGAGAATGCTTCTCAGTTGAGTATGTAATGTTCAATGTCCAATCAATTTTATAAATAACCGGATATATCATTTTATCGATACACGCGGATCATCTCAAAATCCGTTTAGTTTTTTAGTGCACCTCGATCGCAAGCGAGGGCGCAGGCGCTTGGCTAACTTTTATTCACCGATCTTTAGGTACGAGAGTTTATAGTGTGTCGTAAATTACGCCAACGAATAAAGACGTTTTGTGTACGCTCCGCGACGGCGAGACGTTTCCATTTGTATTATTTTAAATACACACCGTTTTAATACGGCAGTATTATAATAAGCTTTGTGTTGAATCAATTTCGCTTTAATATTCGCAATCGTTGCGCGTCACGTTCTTAGTTTATGTGTTTGCGCCGTTCCTCCAATGTTTTATCGATAAATGTCCATTTTGAAGATTTACAACACTCGTTTTTACGTATGTTTTATGTATTCGGGTGTAAATTAATCAGATTTAAAATGTTTTTTGTACATTGTTTACGTTTATGGCGGATTAAGTTTTTCGACGGATCGATAAATTTGCATCGAATATGTTTGCGAAGTCTCGTAATGATGACTGATTAAAGATTTAGTGCCTTTCTGAAGTGGAGAAGTTGCTTTTTATAACAATTGTATGACATGACGAGCATAAAACTCGCCTGATGGTAAGCGATACGCCCGCCCATAAACAGTAGCATTACCATACAGAATTTGACTTACAAAATACTAGCACTCCATTGCGCTCATCACAGAGACATGTTAAGTCTCATAATGCCCAGTAATTACGCTGGCTACAATGCTTGGCGATAGATGTAGACATTGCGTTGGTACCTACCCAGACGGCCTCCCATACCTGAGACTTATTTATACCAGTTTGATTCTCATAGATATATATTTATAATATCATGACCTATATGACAATGAAAGTCGCAGAAGGTCGCTGGGCCGCTTCCAATAGATCGACCTGAAACTCTTTGGGGTAAGCCCATGTTCAGCAGTGGACATCCTGCGGCTGATGATGATCATCTTTACTTGTGCGATATATAGGTGTGGGAATGGAATGTTGTGATACGTGGAATGGATATAAAATGCGTGAGCGAGATGAAAGAATAGAGAGTGAATGGCAGACGAAGTTTGGGAACGACAGACAAAAGAAGTTAGACTAAAAAATTATTAAAGAAGGAATTTGCATAAAAACTACATGTTTATTATTGAACAAGTCCTGTATACGTATTTTCGTTTCCGCATACTCCCCATTCTATTATAATCGTAGGCAATAAATAATTTAATTTCTAAACTTAAAGCATCATCTTTAACGATACTATGTGATCAGATATACTATCATAACAGACATCCACAATTCCGGACTTGTCATATTGCGTCACAAGACTGGTTACGTATAAGGACAGCAAATTAAATACGTCTACTTCATTAATCATTCATTTAATTTAATTCAAATAGGTTACGTTAATCTTGTTATAAGTAATTTTTAATAAATATCTATCGAAAAAGCGGCGATAGCCTAGTTGGAAGTGAAAAAGAACTGCCGAGACGAATGTCCGCAGGTTCAAAACCCAAGGGCAAACTTTTCTAAAGTTTTTTTGTGAATTATCGCTTACTTTAATGTTGAATGAAAACATTGTGAGAAAGCCTGCATACCTACCTAAGAAGTTCGCTTAAAGAATTTTGAAAGTATGTGAAAATAACCAATGTACTCAAGGCCAACCTGGCAAACTAAGCCCTAATCCCTCTCAGCAGTGGAAGAAACCCGTACCCACCAATGGGACAGTATATAATACAAGGCTGATATTATTATTGATAATTTCTATCAAGTAGAAAAAGGTAAGATAATAATTTATAATAGAAAACCAGAACTCGAATGGAATAACTTCCATACCACTAATGTCATGGAGCATTTCGATGCCTTCAAGTGATTTTGGTGATATACTTGAATTTACTAGTGGTAGGTCTCTCATATGTGAGAATCCGCCTGGGTAGGTACCACCGCAATGTCTATTTTTAACGCCAAGCAGCAGTGTGTAGTCACTGTTGCGTACCAGTTTGAAGGGCATTGTAGCTAGTGTAGCTACTGGACATAATAAGACTTAAAATCTCATGTCTCAGGATGGCGAGCGCAGTAGAATACCAAACAATACTTTGTAATTCAAGGTGTTGGATGATGTTTCTTCTGTTTATGGGTGATAATACTATAACCCATTTCGCCGTTATACCCGTTATACCCGGCGTTATACCCGTTCGCCTGATGGTAAGCAATAGCTTACCATCAGGCGAACGGCAAGCTCATCTCGTCCTTCAAAGATATAAAAAAATACTAAATATGACGAAAATGACCTAGAGGTCACCAACTAATTCCATTATATGATACTTTTCTACTTACAGCTCGGTGAAGTTAGCTCGGAGAATGATAGCAAGATTACAAGAAATCGTATAACGCTGAAAATTTGCTGTTCGGTGGCAAGATGTATCGACAAAGATCGCAAGTCACACCTGAATACGACAGGCTAGACCGTGGTATAGGAGCATATAGCAGTGTTACCTTCAAGTACAGAATGATGTACTTCTAGAATAAAAAACATGATGTATTATACAAATAATATTTAAATACCTCAATTGTATATCGTATATTAAAAGACATTCAAAAGTAATATTGATGCAATAATTTATACAATCAGTAATAAATTTCACATCATTAAAAATCTCTAAAGTTATATAAAATTACTTTTTGTAAACAAATTACAGCAAAAATACGACATCATAATTTTTATAACGCTCATAAAATGATGTAATGAAGTATTGAACTTTTAATTTCATATTCAATTTTAGTATTCATTGAAGAGTAGCCTTATGTATTTTAATAAGAGATTGTAGGATACCCATCGATGAATTTTGTACATCCTACCTGATGATGATTACTTTAAGCTTATAGATACAAGAATGACCTTAAATACCGCCTCGGTGGCTTAGTTCGTTATTCTGAGGTTCTGTGTTCGAATCCCGAGTCAGGCAAAGTGATATTTAGGTTTTTCTGCTCAGTATTAGCCCGCAGGCTGAAATTTGTGCCCGATATGGCGATAGACTTGCCCCTTGTCACATTATGGGATGGAACACACTTGGCGAAAAGTGGGTGCCCTGATTGCGCCTCTGCATATTCCTTCGGGGATAAATGCGTGATGTTGTGAGTGTATATGACCTTAAATACGCATGCCTAAGATCGATTAAGTCATAACAGAATTTTATAAACAGCAATAATAACCAATTAACTTCAAAACTAATAGCTTAAATGCATTAGCTACAATATACCTTGGTCCCAATTAATCGTAAAATTATTTATAACACACACTGACATAAATTTTTATAGCACTATACATTGATTAGTATAACGAGCCAGTCGACTGTTTGATGACCGAATTAACATTTTATAGAAATTAATCGATTCTGTATTTATATCGATTATACTATCGAGTTATAAACGTCTCGTTATTACTAATGGTAACGTATGGCCATTGTATGGGAATCGGGAACAGGCTGGTTTCCTGTTTATTTTTAATCAGTTTTTTTAAAGGTAATGAAATAATATTGCCTTTCTCATTATGGACGAATTACGTGTCGACATTTCGTGTGATCTATCGATATGAGATTTTTTATAATTATGTTAATTTTGTGATTGAAGTTGATTGCGATTCACATTATAGGAAATTTTGCCATTGACGTGGGCGCATCGGAAATTAAACACGTGAGTTTAGTGTTACTCTAGCTTGGAATCATTTTTAAGGTAATTTATACCTTAAAACCACGTGGGAAGTTTTACTTTGACGATCACTCCTGCCCATCATAAATGTCTCCGTTTTATGGATTTTAAATATTTATTTTCAATTACACGCTTTATTCTGTCCAGTTCATAGAAGTAACTTCTTTAATTGCACAATAACGTAACTGAAATTTTAAGAAAACGCTAAGCAAAAGAATGCTTGTATCACAGTACGTCTGCAGTGCTAAGATATGGGTTCGATCCCCGGGTCGAGCAAAATAATAAAGGGTTTTTTTACTCACTATTGGCCTGGAGCCTGGAATTTGTATCCGATATGGCGATAGGTCCAGCGTGGTGGATTTAGGCCTAATCCCTCTCAGTAGTAAGGGAGGCCCATGCCCAGCAGTGGGACAGTATATAAACAGTGCTGATATTATTATGGCGTTAGGTTCGGGGGACGGTAAACGTATGACAAAAACTGCACCACTTGTGCCTCTGCCTACACTTTCGGTATAAGACGTAAATGTATGTGTTATTCTTATAATAGTTCAAACTAAGTTCTAAACTCTTATAGAATAATTTTCCTTTATCACACTTATACACGGTACGAGTACAACTACCGTGCTGAGGTCTGGGTCCGAACACCGAGTCGGATCAAAATAATAGTGACTGGGTTTTTCCTTCTTAAAAAATTACTCAGACGCAGCTCGGAGTCAGGAAGTTGGTGGTGTGATACCCTCGTGCTTCGGAAAGCACGTAAAGCCGTTGGTACTGCGCCTGATCTCTCTCCAGTCATGTCGGATCGCCGTCTAACCGAACTATGAGAGTGATGAAACAGAAAGTACACCTGTGTATTGCGTATACATTTGTGCACTATAATATATCCTGCGTACTTGGCTGATCTCCGTTGAGATTGGCCGCCGCGGCCGAAATTCGATTAGAAAAGAAACAATCAATTATATTGTAATCCTGAATCTAATGCGTTAAATCTGCTATCTATCGGTAAAAGCCTATATGTGTACGGAAACGACACACAACATATCCGGCTCCCTATCCTCCATTTTAATGGTCTCATAAAATAGATAGCGGCCACTAATTAATACATGAGCGCAAATGTACTACGTTACAATTACATTAAACGTAGATATGTAATTAGATATAAATTTTGCATCTGTTTGATCACTTGGAAAATTATTGACTACATTGTTTTTGTTTATTAGCATTTAATTAAGTGTTTTGACTTGCTTGAGGTTGATTTAATTTGCTTTTATCACGGTATATTAACATTGTATGTACTTTTTATCGAAAAATAAAAGTATTAGCTGGGTAAGTAATTAAACAAACTAGAGAGCATCCGTATTAGGTTAACAGTGATTAGCCGGCTGAGAAACGGAAGACTTCGGGTTAAATTCCCGTATGGAGACAATTGAAGGAGTTGTACTTTTTACGTGGTTCAATAAAGTTGTATATAAAAGTATATTGTAAAATTACACGCTTACAGTTACACAACACAAAGATTAGAGGAAGAGAGAGCAGCGCTCCCCGTGGCAAAATAAACATTATATTAGGCTGCCTTCAATTAATACTGCGATAAGACCTTTGCACTTTTTTCTATTATATTGTTCCATGATCTATGTCTCTGGTGTACAAGAAAGTGTAAATAAATAAATAAATACTAACAAAAATAAATGATACTAACGTTCATGGCCGTAGCTAGGGGGGACAAGGGTAGTCGGTGCTCATCTAGGGTCTTTTGCCCTAGAAACGCCTTGCGCTTATAGTGGTCTCGCTTGATGTAGGTTTTTTTACTGTGCCAGCAATGTATCAAGAGTGCACTTGCCCATAAACAGTATCATCATATATAAAGTTAATGACAGGGATTCGTCTTTTAAATGAATAAAAATAACTTAATGGATATTAATATTCAACATGTAACTGTCTATTGTTCCTACAAATAAAAAAGACAATAAAATAATTAAGTGTGCCAGACGAATAGACGATTACTATTGTTTAAGAATAGATATATGATGATTTAGGGTGGTGTACATACGTCTTTCGTTGAATTTGAGAAGCTTTTTTTTGTCCCGTCAGCTCATTTCCCAGAGAAATCCGTAGTTATACCGATTCTAACGTTGTGTCTTTATCTTCAAAAGTTTGGGCAAAGGCGCAAGTTATAAAGCCATATTCAAAGAGGTTTTATCTGTGCTGTTTAGAAGATGTATCGTAGTGTGATTGTTTGTGACTTTTGACTCTATAAGTATTTTATTCATTTTAATAACATATTTTTATGAAATCAACGTAAATACATGTATTCGAGACTGTGAAAGATTTTTTTAATTTTTTTTTTGCAATACTATATTCTTATGATATTCGATTTTTTTTAATTTTTACTTTTTCAACAATTACTTAAAACCGAACATGAAACTACAAAAAAGAAAAAAAAATGATTACTCACACGAAATGGAGTCCAAAAAAACGAGATATCGGTTTCGTTAGGGTCAACAAATCGGTGCCTCGGACGTCGCCGGCCAAATTAAAACTAATTTATGTTGATTGAATTCATAATAGAAAAACATCAACACTACTCGAGCGGTACTTAAATTGCGTTCTCAAACAATAATTTATTAATATCTTTTTTTTTATATTTTTTTAATTTTATTTTTGGGAAATGCCTGGATTCACTTTAAAAGGTGGTTTGTGTTACCTACTTATTTGTACAGAATTGATTTAAAATAAATGAGATAACAATAGCAAAATGTTTGATTTGAGTATTGTGTAAAAATAATTTCATTTTATTGAAGATTGTTATTATATTAATTTTAAGTTACATTCCTAATTATCCATACCATCTCAATTCGAAATAATTATTAATTTTACTATACAACATTTTTACCTAGAAAATACTGTAATTTTAATATACCATTTTAATTACTACTGCTACTGTTTAAATTAAGCAATTTCATAAACAACCATAAAAAATTAAATGTTTAGTCGTAAAATTTAAATTCAAAGAACGCAATTTATTCAAACACAACACCGACAATTCGCTTGTGATTAATCGAGAAGCACTATAAAATCGTTCACAACACGCAAATAATGTTTTAATTCAAAACACTTTTTCGAAATTCGATAAAACATCGATAAAAGAAACATCGAAACTCGAGCCAAATAACATTGGCTGATAACGTTAGCACGATACTGGCTGATTTTTCGAATCGGTAACACTGTTGACAAACAAAAAAGAACTCAAATGGAACACGATTTAAATTTCAAATTTCGAACGTGGGGAAGTTCGTGACAGTTGTGAATTATTTAAAAAAAACGTACCATTGGGTAAGGCTTTCCATTAGCGGGCACGCGCCGAAGCCCCCAGACAAATGACATTTACAAACTCGATTTGGTATTCGGGTCGAAATTGGATAGTCTCGGTTGAGGTAAATGGTGTCTAGACTTCTGATAATGTGAACATATTGAAACGAAAATATGAGTTTAGAAAAGCAATAGGTATTTCGTGATGTTCGGTAAAAAGATATTAAAATTCTTGATGTTCTTTCAAAGAATATATTATATATCGATATTAACTAAAATAAAATGCATAAATATTTTTACCAGTTATATACTTAAGCAGTACCTGATCTGCGTCTCAAATAACTTGCAGTAAGGGAGATGTGAAAAATCAAGAGCTAGATAACACTATCAGTAACGTTAATTGGTAAAAGAGTTCTTATAATTAAACACATAAGGGTTCATATATTTTTAAACAGACTTAAAAAAAGCAAGAAGTTCTCAATTCAACTTGTATTTTTTTTTCAAAATCATTCCAACATACGCGGATTTCAGACAATAATGAATACTTAAATATTACACGTATAAGTCCCATTCAATGCTGTTCTGCTTCTAACATTACAAATAGCAACATAGCCAGACAAAACACCTATACATTTATGAGCAAGGCGTTAACACAAAAGAAAAAAGCAGTTAAGCAAACAAAGCATCGAGAACACCACAGACAATCATCTATGATACAAAGCAAACATCTAGAGCGATTTAGTTGATGATTGCGCGGAAGTCGCGTGCGCCGGCCACCGCCGCCATCGGCCGCGTAATGCTAACGACTCCGATCTACGAGGCAAGAATGCTTTTGGATATAATTCTTATTTTAGAACCAAAGTACGGCACGTACTGAGTAGAAAAAAAAGATAAAGAAGCAAAGGCGTAATGGTTAGGAGGGTGACTTAATGCTTTTTATGTACCAGTATATTTTTCGGTAACGCTGTGACGATGTGACGACATGAGGCAGTTGTTTATAAATTTCAGTTAATAGCAATATCAAATGACTTAAAAAGAATAGTGGAATACTCATATTTATTTTTTTATTGAAACAATATTTAAAAAAAAAGTGTTGCATAATTTTCCTTGTTTTCTTTGAAGGGGTTTAAAAAGGATTTGTTTCGATTTTGTTAACTACATATATTTTAAAATTTCAACTTAGATCACTCTCAGATGTATTTAAGAATATTGTACATACTCACCCTTTTGATATATTAATTAAGTCTAAAATTCATACCAATAAACCAATGATTGTACAATTTCGCGCTAAAACTGCCTACTCCACACTTTCCAAGCTCGTGAACAATATAAAACCGCAATCGAATATTTTGTTTGTCTATCCATCCGAGACAATTACAGTGATCTGTTCAACAACCATTAGAAATGTTAAAATATGAAATGATTGCGATAGAAAATCATTATGCAAACAAATATTAACCGAATTGCAAAGAGATTTTGCGTTTATCGCGTTGCATAATGATTAAGAATTGTTTCTGCTTAAACTGTTTTTTCGATCGGTTATTTCTGTAATGTTTGTGAAATGGAACATAATTATTACTTTTTCTATATCTGTTTGTGTGTAAATTTATTCAAATGAAGAAAATCTACCGCTTAATAATCTTCACCGGATCAAAATATAAAAAAACAATTAATTATATCAGATCACATAATATGATTGTATATGTCATGTTTTGGACATAGCTATATATATAATATGTATATACAATTCATGACAACGTGGAAAATGTGTTGATACAATAGTTAATATTATTACATGCTATACTGTTAGCTGTATTTATTTTCATTTATTCTGGCAACAAACAATAATTTTTAACAACTAATTATATTTTAAGAAATAAAATCTGTTTACAAGTGACCAGTACCGAAATGATAATTTAATTATATCCAAAGAAAAAAATAACAAAGTTGAAACAACATAATTGGACGTGGTTAAAATAATATAACATACACAATTATATGTTATTTCGATGTCGCTTCTACATAAAAAGGTGAATCTGTAACGTTTTTTTTCCCAAAAAAATAAAACAGTGAGCGTCTGAGTTCTTCACAATAAGAAAAGTAAACTGAAGTCTACTTAATAAAATTCTTAACTTTAACAAGACAAACAGCGCATATAAATGAATGGCTCTAGATAAATGAAATATTCCACATTAATTCCATACTCGTAAGGAAAATAAAGATCGCAGAACACACTGGGTGCAGGCCGCTTTCGACAAGTTCGTCTGGAAATCTTTAAGGGAGGCCTATGTTCAACAGTGGACTTTATATGGCTGATGATGATAAAGGTAAGTACATAATAGCCTAATTGGGAATGGAACTTACTTCTGACTGAATGTACACAAGTTCAAAATCCAACGCAGACATTTCTAACTTTTCAAAATTACGTGTGTGTTCTCTATCAATAATCGTTCGCTTTAACGGTGAAGGAAAACGTCATGAGGATATTACATACCTGAGAATTCTCCAAAGAATTTGGAAGGTATGTAAAGTCCGCAAACCCGTTCTAGGCCAACATGACACTAAGACCTTTTTTTTTCGCGGAGAAATAACGCGTTATCGCTACCACTTGGGGATCAGTGGAACGGTCATGTTGATCTCATCAGTCTTACAGCCCAATGTCGACACCCAGAAGTGTAGCATCATCTGAGCGAGCAATTGAACCGAGTTCCTAAGCCCTGTTTATCTTACACTAGCATACCAACTGGCGCCCGCGGTGGCAGCACTCTCAGTAGTAGAGACGATCCGTGTTCAGCTGTGACCAGTATATAATACAGGGCTGGTAATATTATTATTCCATTAATATAAAGTAGGTAATAAAGAAGATAATAAAAAATCATCCCCTAAGGAGTTAAACACCTCCTAGTTATATATAAAACATTTTAAATACACTTCAAGCCGCTCATTTTTTCGTTGTAACAAATTCATGATTATAAATGAACTAGCGGCCCGCTCTGGCTTCGCACGGGTATAACATAAGAAAATAACAGTATTTCTCCACTATTTAATGGATGTTATTATTATACATATAAACCTTCCTCTTGAATCACTCTATCTATTAAAAAAAACCGCATCAAAATCCGTTGCGTAGTTTTAAAGATTTAAGCACAAATAGGGACAGAAAAAGCGACTTTGTTTTATACTATGTAGTGAAGTCTGAAGTATACTTAAATATAAAAATTACAAATGTACGAGTATAATCATTTACGACTACATTATTCCGCCGCATAAAGAATAATTATCAAAAATCATTGAAATATGTATTCAAATATGTTTCCCATTCGTGACATAGTCGCGACACTCCATTATCATATTCATTATACATTATTGAGACACGCTATAAAGACATAATAATTTATTTAAATTTACCACAAAATTAGACTTTAATTGCCACATACTGCGATATTGTGGGAACTAAATATTTTCATTATGATATCAACACTAAAAAATATATGATGTCGGCTGTCGCAAACGGCTAGCATATATTATTTATATTAGAAATGTCCTAAGTAATTAGGATATACATTCTTCAATTATCAATTCTCTTGGACCGTATAAGTCGTAACCAGTGTAACTACTGGACATAATAAGGCATAACATCTTTGTCTCAGGATGGCGAGCGCAGTGGAATACCAAACAATACTTTATAATTCAAGGTGTTGGATGGTGTTTCTATTGTTTATGGGCGGTCGTATCGCTTACCATCAGGCTAACGACACGCTCGTCTCGCCATTTAAAGAAATAAAATAATTCAATCTCAACTTTGAGTAGGATCTCAAGTTGATATTTAAGGTATAAAACTACTTAATAAACGAAACTTAAGTTGTTTAAGAGCTTGTTCTCAACTCAGTCGGCGGATTTAAGAAACAAAAATCAGCCATCTGAATCCGTCATATGCTGTGACTTAAGATATCATTTGCGATGTTGTTCATATTTGTTTATTATATTTAATCAACTGACATCAACGTCGCTATTGCGAGGACCTTGAGATGCTGACTTTAATTTAACAGCATCTTAGGTGATATTCAACTTAAGAGCGAAACTGAAATAAATCTATAAATACAACCTTTGAACTAACTAATCGATGTATGTTTGTATAAATTTCGTTCATCTATACAATGTATAATAAATTGTAATATTATTTTGCCGATGTCTGATATTATACATGTGGAATTATAACTAAACTGAGGGTTGTTTATTAAACCAACAGAACCAAAAAAAAATATTTTTTAGATTTCGTCTCTGTATGTTTGTACACGCATCACTCACAAACTACTACATGGAACTGAATGCAGATTTGACAAATTTATTGCTAAATGTCTTACTTAATATATAGGCACCATTTTATCCTGGGAAAAAGGGGGGATTTTATGCCGGAAAAACTTTTCACGCGGGCGGAATCGCGAGCAAAAGTCAGTACCTACAATAAATGTAGTCTCACAAAAACATTGGCGGATTGGACATTAGAACCACACTGAAATATGAGGCAGAAAGAAAGGACATTATCAGAATAAAACATGCATTTGGTGCAGAATATGTAGTTTTATAAATATGTCATAGACTTACGAATTACGACTTCCCTCATTCCTTACTATGTTTACCTAAAATCTTTTCATTTTACTAATAGACTGAATATAATTATTCAGTGTTTTGTCTTGCTTTTTATAATGGAATTTACCATCAGAGGAAACGAGACAAACACATTACTACAGATGCTTATTAGAAGTCCATAGACTAAAATATTACTCAGTTACAACCAACGGTTTCTTTGCACTGAAATTAGTTAATCAGCCATTGGTCGCTTGCGGTCGTCGGTTCTCCCAAATTGCTGGATTCTAGTAGTTATCGCAGCTATTATGCTGTGGTTATACCGAAGCTCTAATGACGGTCATTAAGGCCTCGTGGCCTGGTTACACCAGCATTACGATTTAGATGACACAAATTTGTAGGTTTTAAACAGGCAATGATATTCAAAAATCCATTGAAGACAGACTAAAGGTCTATGTTTTATAAAACAGACGTATTTTTTATGGTATAGGAGTTTACCTGATGGTAAGTGATCAATGCCGCCCATGAACATCTACAATACCGGGAGGCATAGAAATGTGTTATTTTTTTTTATTTTTTTTTAGGGACAAAAAACGGTTACATGCTATAAACTATATGAACTAATCTTAAACTAAACAAATATACAAACATATAACCCACACCATTGTCTGCGTATTAACATATAAGTAGAATTTATTTTTTTTATAAAGCAAACTGACTACTCAGGATTATTTGACAATTGAGAGAGCTTGAGAATTGACATTTTTTTTTGTTATCTGCCTTTTAGGTGAGAATACGCTCTGTTTTTGAAGGTTGCCAGGTATGTATCAAATCCGGAATCAGCCCGCACTCGATACATACGTGAGCCAAATAGCATGTCCGTTTCCAAACAGCCGGCATTATTGTGTTGTTGCGAAGGATAATCATCTCTCGTCTGTCGACACTGTATTTGGACCGTACTCCGATTACAGGTACAGTGGGGTCACCTTGTTGCTCTTAGAAACAATAATAAAATCAGTATTTTTCTGCAGCATAGGTCGGCTTGACTGGAGTTTTATATGAAACGAACGAGAGACGGCTTATGATATTCGTATAGTGAATTGTCGAAGTCCTCAATACTCCTTCCGCTGTTATTCTGCTATAGTAAAAATTATCGTGGTTTTCATCAAAAACTAGGTATGTTATAACTGCACTATTATGTAAAAAATACCGTGCAAGTTTCGAACAACGAACCATATCCAAGATTTCACGGTCTAATCCTCACAAGTACGCAATCAGCCGCTTATAATGCATTGATGAAGACTTTATATCAATAGGTTATAAAGACTAAATTATTAGACAAATGGTCGATGAAGCGAAACTAACTTTACTAGATTACCTAGGCTTGCCCTTTCGCGATCTTGTACCCGCTTATTATAAATTAATATTACATGTGTTTATACTTCGGGGGCTTATATGAGTTATCTAAGTGTATATTTCGTATAATTAGCTTTTTGTGATAACCAAATGGCAACGAAACGTGTAATTTTGTTATGTTCGTTAATTAATTTTTACAGGATTTTTTAAAATAATTATACAAGAATAGAGTGAACTAAGTTGGTAGATTTAGACGTAAAAAAACTCTATTTCTACTGCCAAATAGCAATGGATTAGCATTATTGTATATGAATTCTTTAAATAAATTAGAATTAGGAACGTTTAAAAGGAAAAAAATTAATAATTGTACAAGAATAGTGTACTACTACAAGTACTACAAGTTAGTAGGTTTGGACGTAAAAAAACATTTTTACAGACAAATAGCAGTAGATAAGCATTACTGTATTTATTTTACACGGCAAAGTGACCCCACTGCATCTGATGGTAAGTGAAGAGGGGTTGAATAGAATGACGATTGACGAGAGATGATCAGCCCCCGACAGTCGACAAAATCGTGCCGGCCTGTTGGAACTGGATATACGCAGACTGATCCTGGAACGCGACACACTTACGAGAGCCACTATGACGGGTTTTAACACCTTGTGTACGGTTTCCGTTATCCGGGCAGATATAAAATATATCCTACCAGCAACTTCCTACTATGGTGTTACTGTTCGAAAGATATTATAGCTAGTGTAATAGTGGACGTTGAGCCATAACTAACTAGGTATAGAGCTTGTTATTTAAAATTCTGAATCACGCTCATTCTAAGTTATTCAGCTAATTAAAAGAAAAACAAAAAAAATTACCAATCTCGGGATACACGTTTTTAAAGGTAAACTAGTACTCCTCTGTATTTCCTTCTATATAAAATTGGAAGCAATGATACCAGGGAGAGAACAAGACTTATATTAGCCGCTACTTCTAGTCGACTTTCCCAGTTCAAACCATAAAGTAAAACACACAAATCCTTATTTAAATGTATGACGTCACAGGCGGATATGTCATAAACCCACCGACAGGGGAGGGACAGGGGAGGGGCGCGGCGGCGCCGGCACAGTTCAAGTAATTACTAAATTTAATGTTACCACAGCCTCCTTGTTTCGCAAATCATCGTCGCTCATTAATTCAAACAATGTACAGACGAGAGCGCAACTCAAAATGGGTTTTTATTAGATTTATTTTTTGTTTAATAAAATATAATGACCGAATTTTATACCCAATAAATATTCTATTTACTGTTAACAGTTTTCAGATGGTTGACAGGTTTTTGTGTCGTTTGGTTAAGTGGCTTTTTAGGCTATCATATTTAAAATTGTATACCCCATCCTATTGTATGACGGTAAAAAACTAGACTGTGAAATTTTAAAATTAATATACACTATATATATTTTATTGCATTTTTGGGGAACAGTTATACTTACCATAAATAATTCCCTAACTCACTTATTCATATTTATATAAAAAAAACAAAACAGTCTTAGCAACGTATTCAACCCTTAAACTCTATGGTTAAAATATTTAAATTAACAAGAATTTTCTCGCCAACTATACAGCAGTACCCGGCGATGTAAATTGAATTAGTGGGCGTATACGTAAGAGCATCCGACGTGCGGTACTGCGCCCAACTGTACCATTTAACACGGAAGCTTTAAACAGCCATTAAATAGGCGAATTTGCAAATAATAAACAAATTTATCAACCTCGTTAAGTTTAGAAACGGTTGATCGGAGTAAATCTGAAACTGACAGTCATGGGGATAATTTTAATTCTATCGTTTTTTGTGGTGATAATTTTTAATTCTATTGTTTTTTGTGGTGATAAATTTTGTTACAGATTAGGTAAATTGTTCGACTTGAAAATTTAAATTAGAGCGTTTTGTTTTTATAGTTCGATAGATTAATTTGATATATAGGTTGGCTCTGGGTGTAAATGTGTAAACTGAGTGTATGTATGGCAATAGAAATCTAAGGAGACATAAAATGATAGATATATCGTGTAACATAATTATTTGATATTGTTTGTTTATCGAATAAGTATTAAATCGAATGAATTTGTCCACATATAAAATGTGTATACATATAAAATGTTTATTTATTTCAATTTAGCGGACCATTTCTAATAGGTGGATCTAAAAATCTTTGGGGAAGGCCTATATTCAGCGGTGGACATCCAGCAGCTGATAATGATGATTTAACGTCGAAATTAAAAGGTACTTACTATATTTTCTGTTATTACATTCATATTCTCTTTAATTTTATGTAATTTACTTTTGTAGTTATGTATACTGTAGATGACATTTGAATGTGAAAGCAAAGCCTTCGAAACATCAGGAGAAAATTAAAATATAAAAAACTGAAAATTAAGTTATTTTGATACAAATAAAGTAGCTACATAATATAGTTTGTCAAAAGATTTTTCTCATATCTTCTCCTACCATAAACAAAATAGCATATAATTAAACATCTGTTGCCATTTCATAATCTTTAAAGTCAATTATCATAATCACTCAATACATTTGACGAGCAATGAAAGCCGGGCTTCGGCGCCAGTCGAACCGCGTTTGAAACAAAGCCGACGGCCGCTGATTGCAAGACAGTGACTTGCATCGAAGCCAAAACATGCCGTGAAATTGAGGACAAAAATAATTGGCGGTTCTGTATGTCCATTTTTGCTATTTATAATTAGCTGGAAAATAGAAGGTTTTTGCTGTGATTAGACTTCGTTTAGTGACGTCAGCTGCTTGATAGTTGATGCGATACGGATCATTGGACATGTAAAATTGATTTAGAAACACGCAAGATTGTTCTTTATGATTATATTAGTAAGGAAATGGTGCTCAAAGCATATTAAATAAGGCGAAGTTGTTTTATGAATTCAGATATTCGTCTGGTTCTGTCTTATGTGCATATCCTAATATGTTTTGAAAATATACGTTTTTTGTCAAATAAGTTTGTTTTCATTCTTTTTGGAACACAAATTTACCAGAATAGATACTTATAAATGCATTTAAAGAATCGTCTACAATATACACGATGACATATGCACCTTATATACCAAATTACAAGTTTTCTTCCCCGTAATACGCATCCCTGAAATAATTAATCCGATATATCGATTTCAAAGTACGCTGGGCCACTAATCTATTTATCGATAAATAGCGCCGCACTACTTATCGATACCACGCAACGGTAGTGGAAGGTAAAAAATGTTCTTTGTTACAACCGCTCTGTTTGCAACCAAATGTAAATGATGACTGTACGTTTTGTTCAATAAACAAAATTTAATATACGCCTACTTGTGTTAGGTAAAAGTAGATATCGATTATTTATGCCCGCATTGTACGGGAGCTGCATCGTATTATATGAAAGTAATATTTCATGAAGATTTATAGGACAATGGCTGAGTCATTGTGGCCTTTGTTTAGATAGTCGTTGAAGTTATTGTTCTTATCTGAAATCTCTACGATTAAATATTATGGAGATAATACAAATACAAAAAAAAATTGGTGTCCATACGATCAGGTATATAAAATATATTTAAATATATATAACAAACAGATACACACAAAACCAACTACAAAATACTTAAACTGACAGCCAAATTTAATCCTACGTTTGTCTCAAATTAAGCAATATGTCACTAAGCTAATGAAGAAACTAAACATGGGAGGTCTGTGCAATTAGAACACAAATCTCATCAAAGTCAATTTTACAATAAATCTATGCAGGATTCTGTAATGAGAGCATTACCATACAAATAGAAACAGTTTTGGCTCCGCGTATAATTAGGTGGACGCCCCGCTGCCTTGCTCTCTTTGTGCCTGCCGCTCACCGACTGACAATTTATATACTGACGATTACTTCACAAATATTGGTGGACGGTGATTAAATGTGCCGCGTCCGTTATTTGTTTATTATCTGGAAATCGATGTGAAAGCACGTGAAAGTATAGGTTGTGGGGAAAATTGATAGGTACTGGATTGTCGTGCTGGTGTTTGGGTAATTAGTGTTTTGTTGTGAATATGGAACGTCGTAGTTGATTTTAATGTTTCAGGTGTAAGGGAAATCATGGAGTTATGAAGGGGGTAGATAGTACAAGAAGTTAAAAAATATTAATAGTTAAAAATTAGAATTGAACGTCGCAGTTCTTTCTAATGTTTCAGGTATAGAAGGGAAATCATAGGATTATTAACAAGCTAGATAATAAAGGAAGTTTATAATATTAATTTTAAAAAATTATAAATCTGTCCTTTTCTTTTCATTAATTGTAGATTTATAGCCTAATATTTATGGACCATCTGCGGCATCATATACCTACGCTGTTCAAATATTAATGAATGTCTACAACTTCGTCGCGACTTCAAACAATTTGTACAAACAAAAGAGTTCTAAGATTAATAGAGCAATTTATACATTCTACTGTAAAATATTTTATATTTTCCCATATCGTGATTTGCACGGTTTTAATTATATTAGTGTATATTTCTGTAAATATGTTATTTTTAGATTAATATCTAAGGGCGTTGTGACATCTTGTCACGGACACTCTAATTTACACAACGGGTTATTACCAACTGGTATTAACGTTTGGAGCACAAACTTGGTCCTGATGTCCAGTCTATATATTGTTTAATGTCTTAGTACAAAACAAATTCATAATAATTCAGTATTATTCAACGAAGCTAAGTAAACGCAAATATTCAGAATAATATAAATCCATTAGTCGCCGCGAGCGATGACCCGTTTTGGCCTCTAACTAGTATTTATTGTCGCAGCTATATAGAGGAACATGAAATATAGGTAAACAGGGCTACCAACATTCAAAAGCTTGGTTAGGTTAGATAAGCTAAAAAGATTTTAGAAAGTGCAACTATGTAGAGTAACGTAAAATATAGGCAAATAAGTTTACCAACATTCAAAAGCTTGGTTAGGTTAGATAAGCTAAAAAGATTTTAGAAAGTGCAACTATGTAGAGTAACGTAAAATATAGGCAAATAAGTTTACCAACATTCAAAAGCTTGGTTAGAAAAGGAAGATGGGTTGAAAAAAAATTAAAAGTCGTCGGACGTGCAAATGGTCGTAATTTCATTTTTTTTTTTTATTATATTATGTAGAGACGAAGCATTATAAGAATACATTTACCTCTTGGTAATACACAATGTTTCGTGGTAACAAATAGTGTTAAAATGGATCTTAAAATCATCTATGTAAATTTCTAAATGATACTGAGAGCATGTCATTTATTGGTTAATACTATGTCAATAATTAGCAACTCCTAAATATCCAAAACTTTGGCTTTTAAAATATTCTATGGCTGTGCAAAGTGCTAGACATCTGAGGCGTAAGCTATTATGAGTCTTAAAGCTTAATAATTAACACTGCATTTTGAACACTGTAAAAGCTGAAGCGTTGAAAGACCTATATAGACTATTGCATACTAAGTATACTCTTATAGAACAAAAAAAACACGTATGACGTTATGTCAATAAAGGGATAAGCAGAGGTGTAACTAAAGCCACTTATTGACATATATGTTCCGCCCCATAATGTGAGAGGGGGCAAGTCTATCGCCATATCGGGCACAAATTCTAAACTCTGGACCTATACAAGAAGACAAGCTGAACCAAACAGCTTATGGAAACTTTTACTTAAAACTCTATCACTCATAATAATGAATAACCAGTAATTGATTGAATCTAGTCCGTTGGACCAACCATGGTAATGTAGGTACAATAAATCAACATTATGCGCCTTAATAAATTGCACTTTAACCAGATGTAGTAAGACAACATTTCCAAATGTTTCCTTGAAGCCTGAAACGATTACTTACTTAGAGCTGTATTGCGGTGAATGACAACCTTATGCTATACTGTTAAGTGTATTGATCATTTATTTTAAAATTTCATTAACGCTAAGTTTATCTTCTTGATCGTTTCAGACGACGAGGACGAGGACAAAGCTCCAAAAAATGGATGGACCAGGTTTTAAGTAACATCATGCACTATAGACATTTGTCACGGCGCTAAACCCATAGTAATGTGTTTATACCGCGTGGTTGCGAAATTCTCATTGAGGCCTATAAAGGCACCGCAAACAGTTCCCCTGCTCCACTTCGCCCAGCCTAAAGAGCATTCCCATCCTTCCTTCCCAAAATATTCCCTCCCAACTTTCCTCCGGATTCCTATGGTGGCTAAGCCGGGGGATTCTAATATCCCAATTGTAGATTTCTCCCGGTGTAGACTGTAGAGTCCTATATATAAAAAAAACCTCAAGTAATATTAGTGGTGGGACAAAACTCTAACTTTGAGGTATTTGGACGTTACATCGTCTCACTGACTCTGTCTTCGAAATAAGGTTAGATTAAATTGAATTGTAAAAATGGGCAGTCATATATAATTAGGTTATGTTTAAACCCATCTATATTTATTTTTTATTCCTTTGAATGACGAGACCAACTTGCCTTTCACCTGATGGTAAGGAATACGATCGCCCATAAACAGTAAAAAACACCATCAATACCTTGAATTACAAAATATTGTTTAGTATTCCACTGCGCTCGTCGTCCTAAGTCATGAGATGTTAAGTCTTATTATGTCCAGTAGTTACATTGGCTACAATGTCCTTCAAACTGGAACACAACAGTGACTACACACTGCTGCTTGGCAGCAGAAATAGACATTGCGGTCGTACCTACCCAGGCGGAAACTCAGATATGATAGTCCATCAGTAAAATTACAGCAATTTCTATTTTAACTTGACTGATTGAATACTTTGAATAAAAAGATAGTAAAAATATTTCTCTTTATTGATTGTTTTTATACAAACTTGTTTTAAGTACTGTGACAATGTAAAAAATAAATTTCGTGATTCCGAAATACTTTTTGTTGCTTTTTGCCCAACACGTTTGGAAACTGTAAAAACAAAATTATTTAAGAGTTAATGTAAAAGACCACTCAAATGATAAATATTTTTTATTCGTCACAACATCTATTAATTTCCTTAAGTAATTATAGAAAGATGCTTCTGTACTCCCTATAAAATGCCTAAAGTAATAACATAAACTCTACAAACGTAATTATAATACAAATTCTCATATTTTGTCGACGTAGTGTACTTAACTGCATATTTGGCACCGAGAACAAACATAAAATACATAGCTTCGGAACGCACCATTATTAAAAAGGTATCAATAAAAGCAATTACGAGTACAGCCATTGAAAAAATCGCACGTATGCGTCGACAAAAAAGTCGCGCGATCACAATTAGCCCGCGTTGACTCGCTAATGGGCGTGAAGCCCCGCCCAGAGGCGTAGGGAGGGCCGCGAGAGTCCGCCGGCGGAGGAGGACGGAGGGCCAGTCGGCTTCGCTATCGCGGACTTAGCGCGCGTTGTGCGCGGCACTCGCGAAAATTCGCGCAAAGCCGCCGGCGACCAGTGCCTTCCGGATTGCATCCCATCAATTAAAATTATACATATCACGTATTTTTCGACTTATATCTACCTATCTTTGTAATGAGAAATTGTGACTGACTGTTCTACGTGGATGTTTATTATTGTGTATAAATAAAAAAATTAAAAACAAAATTAAAAAAATGCATGACTACGACTCGCAGTGACGCACCAACAACAAACAATTCCCTTTAATCTTTTTTTGTTGTGTTCAAAATTTGAAATGAATTACAAACTGAAACTTTTTGGTGTGGCATAAAAATGTTAAAGGAAAACATAAACACGTATCGTATTGATATTTTGAGCATAAGTGATTTGGAAAATGGATTTGACGACTCGCCGAGGAGAGCTGGAGGGAGCAGTGCCGGAGTTGGTGTTATCTATGAACGGATCGGAGCAGGCGTGCCGTGAGATTGTGAACGGGACTGAGGGCGGGTGTGACGTCACAGGGGTGACACCGGAAGTGACCACGTCGAGGAAGACTAACTCGTTCAGTATTCGAAACTTGGTGGGTGGTGAGGATTTGGAACGCACTGCCGACGGCACAGCCAACTCCACAGATGGTGAGTACATCTTTTAAAACTGTTTCAATTACACAATAAAAATTGTTAAAATAAGCGGCCTTTAGTGTGTAACGGAGGTTGTTTCTGTAATTGTTTATATTTTACTTATAGATTATGATTTATTTATGTTAATAATACTATCTAATTATGCAGAACATGGTATAGTTAAACATAAGAACAATAACTGTAAGTTTTTAAAAAAATGTTCAAATAAAAAAATATGTATCTAAAAAAAGAAAATTATTACCAATCAACAAGAGTGTATAAGATAAATAGAAGACGAGTAAATTAAGCTGCAGATTTTGAAATTTGTAGAGTAGGTATTGTTGCGTAATAGTAGGTATGTAGTAACTACCTATATAATTAGCATGAAAATTTACATGAATAATGAAGTTAAAAAGATGGTGCAAAAACTGTATTGATTTATTTCATTGAAGATACACACTGACATAATTAATGAGACCTAATATAGACGGAAATAAAAGTGTTTCTTTTCTACCTACACCTAAAAAGGCTAGGCATAATACGTTATATGTCGATGCCATTAAAGACGCAATAAACTTTTATGACCATATACTATAACCAAGTAGGTACTAGCAGATAACAACGTTTAGTTATCAGATGACCTTTTGTATGCAGATTTCAGTTAATAGACAAACAATAATATGAAGTGTTTATACTTCATGAGACCTGTACAAAAATTTAATATACAGAAGAGAATCAAGTGACTTCATTGTCTCTCCTGATATTAGTACCTTTGTAAAATAAAAGTAATTTTATTTAAAAATAGCTGTGATCGTATCTTTGACAGCGTGGAAGAGTTTTTTCAAAATAAAAGTCGCGCTGTATATTTCCCCGGGATAAAAGAAGCCTAATCATAAGCCAATAATCCTTCATAGTATCTCAAACTAACTCTATATCTAATTTAATCGAAATTAATTTAATATTTTTAAGTATATCGCGTTTATACAGATATATTATTATTTTCTTCCTATGTTTTGAAGACTTTGTAGCCTTAGTACTCCGCTCCGTGACCTAAGTAACCGCGGTAAATCCGTAAAATAGTTTTATTTCAACTCCTGTCTCAGTTTAGCGCACTATAGAGTATCTATATTGCAGCAAAATTTCTTTATTTTGAAAATGGCCGCCTTCTATATTCTCCCGGTTGTTATTTTAATTATTGTTTTCAAACTAAAATTTAAACCATGTTCCAACCTTCCATAATTTATAGAGATCAAGGCGTCGCGTCGGAGGCATCACGTGTAGTGCGCAAATTACATGCGGTAATTATCTTCTAATGACCGCCATATTTCTTTACGACATCTTGGGCCCGAGCGGGAATATGAATGAATGCATTATGGTCATTTGCAGCTTTTACTGGAAGGGTATGTAATCTTATACTTTGATGAATAATTATATACATTGTAAGGGTATTTTGTAGATTTTTTTTGTGAGGTAGCTGCTGGAATGGCAAATAGTGGTCAGCAATAACTATGAACATTGATAAATATATATGTATATAGGTGCAATGTGATGATATTTTGTATAGTTCGATTTTTCATTAGAGGAAGCCATTTTAGGCAAATTGTGGTAACACTAACTATGAATAGTCATAATATTAGGAGTCTTCTTGATGCCTTACTAACTTACAACGATAAAGGAATTTGCGCCCTCCGACTATGATAATAGGCACGTAAACCAGGGTTTCTCATTATGCTTTAGATAACTAGGTATAGAACATTACCACTTAAGAAGTTATTAGTTTAGTTCATAATTTTTAATATATAATAGGGGACCGGCCTGTGTTCGATTTTGTACATTATTCTATATGAAATGGTTGATCATACGAAAAAGAAACCCTCCTGCGAAAACTGCATTAAAATTGGTTAAAAAATGAGCCAGTAATTCATATTTCACATATTACTATGTGCCGAAGTGGGCGCGAAGTGGGGATATCGCTTCATCTCTTTCTTTCGCACGCGTCGTAATGCCCGGTGACGTCACACGTGGGTGTTGCGCCTCTTTTCTGTTTCTTGTTACTTACCCCTTCTACCGAAATTAAAAGACTTATAACTTGTTGATTTACCGGATTTAAATAATTCTTTCTGTGTTATAATTTATATAACGTAAATATTTGATAATAATAAAGAACAAAAATGAGTCCGGTCCCCTATTATTAAGCTCTAAAGTCTCAGGTTCGAATCCCGTCGAGGAAAGTGGAATTGATTTTACTGCTTAGTATCCACCCGGAATATGAAATATTGTGCCCGTTTGGCCATCACATTATAGGTCGGAATACTGGTGAAAACTGGGTGCTCTGCCTACTCTAAGGTTGCCAACCGCACTATAATATATAGTACTGTACTATATTTTGGATCTGCGTACTATATACTGTTGAAGAAATATATAGTACACAAAAATAATACATTTTCAACACTTAAATTTAACAGATAAATTCTTTGTTTAATATAACGACGCACCTTTACTTTAACTTTTGGCTGATGGTATTGCGAGTATGCAAATGCATTATTCTTAAAAAAAATTATAGAAATATATATTTTTTTTGTATTTTCCATAAAATATTATAGTTTTTGATGTAGGCTATATTTTTAGAGCTTATTTTGCTAAATACTGTATTTTACCGACGAAGTGCTAGCAACCCTAGCCTACTCCTTCGGGGTAAAAGGTGGACATGTGGGTGTAATGAATAATGAAGCTATTTTAAGCGCCATTGCGGACATGCGCAGTAGTTATCGTATAGATAACGTATTATTTCAAGGCTAATTATATTAATTAACTTATGCTTGCTAATAATCAAAGCACACATCAGATAATTATTAATCGAATTACAATTTAATTTAATTACCAAGGTTAATGCCTTTTTTCGGGTAGGTATGTAAACACGTAATCGTTGGATTCATTATTCAGCGCTTTGCTATTGTCGTTGACTCTACACTCGACAAAATACAGTATTTTTCAAATTAAAATCAAATATAGCCTTTAATTGTATTGATTTTAGGGTTATTTTTATGTACAGATCTCCGAGTTTTCCTCTGTTTAACAGTAACATAATATATTAAGTGTATTTTGTTGTTAACGGTTTTTTAAACACACTTAACGCTGAAACATAAAACATAATTAAGTAGACTTAAATGCCATATTATTACTTCGTAATTAATGACGTTTGAACTTTATTAAGACATTCAATTTACTCACAAAAGGGAAAAATAAGTTTACACATTGTTATCAGTCGTCCTGTCTAGAAGTTTCGATTACAAATACCAACAATGTCCCCTAACACCCTACGAAAAGAATGGCTAAGTTAAGTACACATAAGTTCATGGAGCATTATCAAATCAGTCAGGTGTAACCGCGAGTAAATACGTAGTAAAATGTTAATGTATTTTTTTTACTTAAAATACAAATGTTACATTTATAGCTTATAAGAATTTTGCGGAGTTAAATGTCTTAATTTTTTTATCCATGCGCGTTAAAGAAACTACACCTGATAAATTTTATAGCAATACATTCTATCTCTATCGAAATATTATATATACACTTATCAGATACAGCCATTATTGACTCCATCATAGTATTCATATGTTCCGCTTTAAAATAGGATGAAAATATGATAATGCGCTTTACCTTTGCACGTACATAAATATAATAAGATTATATTGTGCTATAAAACGATAAATTCTAGAAGGCTCTTGTGTTTTAATGAGCTATTTTATCTTGTTCTGTTACAACTTTGCCTGTTAATGATGCGTTATTTTTTACAATAAACCTTAACTTTACCTTAGCACCAGTCTTCACAAAATGGCGCTTTTAGGGTATATATTTGGTCGTATCTTTATTTGGTCGTATCTTCTATTATATATTTGGTCGTATCTTTATTTGGGCGTATCTTCTAGTATATATTTGGTCGTATCTTTATTTGGTCGTATCTTCTAGTATATATTTGGTCGTATCTTCTATCTGTAGCCGGGAAAATTATAAAAGATATCTAAGTTTTATCTAGATATTATAATAATATCAGCCCTGTATTATATACTGTCCCACTACTGGACAAGGGGCTCCTCTACTACTGAGAGGGATTAAGCCTTAGTCCACCACGCTGGCCTAGTGCGAATTGGTAGACTTCACACACCCTCAAAATTTCCATAGAGAACTTCTCAAGTTTGCAGGTTTCCTCACGATGTTTTCTTACACCGTTTAAGCAAGCGATAATTCACAAAGGATGCACACATAATTTTTAGAAAAGTCAGAGATATATGCCCTTGGGAACCTGTGGACATTTCGTCTTGGCATTCCGTTTCACACCCAACTAGGCTATCGCAGCTATATAGCTTTAAAAATCAAAAAATCCCCGAGAGAATTTAGCATAACATCTTAAAATAATCAGACATTCATCATTTTCCTGTATCCAAAATTGTCAATCTTAATAATCATATTTCAAAAATAATTTAATACAACTAATCACGTAAAATAAAACCTGTCATCTAATTATGATCGCTATTATATTTATTACGCATATATTACGGGCCATAAACAATCTTGTCTGTGATGACATCATGCGAATGACCTATTACAGTGTTACCAGTTAAGTTGTAAAGTGTGGGAGCAAAGGAGTTACCAATTGGCGGCCATTTTATTAATCGTAGCAATTTATTTTAAATTATTCATTATATGGTATATAAAAAATATATAATTACTAAGTGTTTAGTACGAGGTTTATTTGTTTAAATTGTTTTTGTTGGGTATAATTTGATTGATTTTTACTGCAATAAGTTATTTATTTTTTAATTGATTAAAGTATTGCAATAAAACGATTTTTTGGGGTTTATCACGGTTTTTTAATTAATTTCCTCCAGTAGTTTCAAATATTCTGTAGTCTTCATAAAAACCACGATAAAATCCGAAAAATAGTTTTATTTCAATTTCTAACATTCGCGTAAACATAAGAAATTATTATGATAATAGTATGTTTGAAACCATAGTATTGTGATCGACAACAGATTAAAAGCAAGGAGCCCTTCAATTAGAACATGTCAAAGGAATACAGATAAGCTATTCAAACATTGTAGTAAAAAAAAATGCAAAGTCTGTTTTAATTCTACTAAATATCCTCCCAGGAATGTGAGATACCCTTTTAGACTTGTAACCTGTTATTACATCTCTCCTATTAATTTAATTGCAATAAATGCCGAATATTCTTTAATTTAAACTACAAGAAATGTTTTAAACATTATTATTTACATCACTGTTCTTATAAATTAAGTGCAATAAACGCTCAATATTTTTAAATTCAAACAAAATATATTTTCAACAACATTATATTTAATAATCAAAAACAAAAATAATTGCTTAACCCTACAAATTCCCTATACATTGACGCGGTTTATTAGTTTGATTGACACCAATCAAATCACAGAGTCGTTGGCACGTATACTTAGCTGATTTTATTGTGTTTTTATGGCACAAGCAATGACTATAAACGGTACAATGTTGACGACAATTAAAATAATTTGCTCTGTACATCTACAGTACTTATTAGGTGGTAATAAATGGGTTTTATGGCATTCTAAGTAATTATTGCGTTCTGATGAATTGTAAGGGTATGTGATGATGAAGTTAGCTTGTTAAAATGTATCTCATGTTTAAATGCGCACACAGCTTTTATCGCCACAGAAAGCAGAGGCCCAACTGGTGCAGTCACTTTTCTGTCTGTATTCCGTCCCATGATGTGATAGGTGGCGGCTTATTGCCATATCGGACACAAATTTCAGATTTGGGGCTGACACTAAATAGAAAAACTCAGTATAATTTGGCCCGATCCGTTATCAAACCTGAAACTTTAGCACTGCAGTCATAGTGTAACACAACTACGCGAACGAGGCAGTTTGCTTGAATGATTGAGGATTAATGTGGTATTTTGACACAAATGTATGTATTATTGCTAACAATAAGCAGAAAATAATAGATATGGAATGAATATAATTATATACGAAAGGGTTAGTTAAGTTTTGTTCCTGATAGCACAGCATACGAAAACTAATTTTGTCATAGAGTTATTGATTGCATTTATAAAAGGCGTAGAAAGCATGTTACCTTATTTAAAAGAAATTCTATCGGTTTCTTATTTCTTCGGAAACCTAGGGTCATGAATAGAGAGTTGCTTATTTATTATCAAAAGAATAATATTTGTTTCTTGAATTAGTGTAAGAAAACCTAGGACATGAATCGAGAGCTCCTAATTTACTTCCAAAACATTTTTTTTTTAAAACTCATCATAAGTCGAAATGCGCGGTTGATATCCCAAAAACTTATCACGACACAAATATTAATATAAAATATCTTGCTACATTTTCTCACTAACCTTATCTAAACTTAAGGCAAAACAACTCAATTAAAAACTCAATATTACTCACAACTCACAATCCTTAATTTTTTATTAATAAGTACAACATAGATAACGTCACAATCGGGACATCGGGTTTTTGCGTACATATAATAAGTATTACTGCATACTAAACCAACATTTATATTTCAGTGAAAAAATATATTAACCGCTTAATTAATTATGGTACGCAAAAGGAAGGTAGTTCTACAAAATGCCAGCTGACGCGACACCTTTGAACAGCTGATCTGGAGTTAGGGGTCTGTGTCTAATAATGGTGAACCAATTATATTTAGCCACCGAGAGACGTATTATACAGGGTGATGTTGATATTGCGTTAATAAATGAAACCAGAAAAATTTACCTCTGCTAAAATTGTCTCAAAACTCATCCATGAATAACGAATATTTTAACCAGAAATCACAGCTTTAATTTTCTGATGTTTTGATTATTTTATAGTCTGGTGTATTTTTCACTGAAAGTATGATGCTGCTGCGACAAATTCTCTTCGAGTAGTGGCATTAGGGCATGTGAAATTAAAGTTACTTTACATTGATATTTATTTTGTTGTAACTTTACTATTTTTTATTTTACATCTACGATTCGAGTAACACATTGCAAAGTGTTATTTTCAAGATAACAAAGGTTTCTTTTGATAATGCAATGTCAAAATGAGTCTGATACATGATTTACAATAAATTGAAGTAGAATCACACTATATATGGTTTTAAGCTATATGGCCGCTGTAAAGTATAAACATATTCATCTATACCATCAAATAACTGGCTCATGTTGATAATATTTTCTTAGTCCTGGTTTTTCTAATAGTTTTGTAGTACAACTACTGGCTGTCCTAAATAAATAAATAAATATGTATTCGATAATGGGCGATTTGTTTGATCTTAAAGAATAGAAATTTTAAAGTAAAACTTAAACATAAAAAAATAATTAAGCAATATTTCTTTGCTTACGCTGTCAAACTGTAATTCTGTTATTATTTATTTTGTATTTCATTATTGAAAATTACGCACCCGATTTAAAATGCATAATACACTTTATCCAGCATTTTAATTTACTATAATACGGAACCATTTATATTTATTTGACGCACGATTAACTTTTTTATAATTTTAAACAAATATTATGTTTTCATTCCAAGGGATGAATTGAAAAAACCCGATAATGAGAAGATGTAGAGCGCGCCAGTAAACCGTGCTGTTTTGTTCAAGTTACATATGCCTTACGAAACATTATCGCAAAGTAAATACAAGTAGAAAATTAGATAAAGAGAGATCGGAAAAGGTCTATTCAGTCAGGAAAAGGGAGATTGGAGGATGTCTGTATTCAGCAGTGGACTTGCAAGGGCAGAAGAAGAAGAATATAAAAAAAGTAATTTTAACAATATTTCTTATATATGTAGATACGAGCATTATCCTTACATACTATAAAACAAAGTCCACGACCGCGTCTACCTGAACGCGAGAAATATAGTGGAATTTTTATCCTGGAAAATTTGTTTCTTTTATTTGAATTAATTCCTATAACTTCTCTTCAATTATGAAAAATTCATCACTAATAAAGTGTCAAAAATGTAATAGAATATTTTGTCATGACAACAGACTCAACGAGAAGCCAAGATATTATTCGGAAAATACAATAATATTTTACTAAGATAGTCAAGCCAAAGACCGGTCTTGTGTCCATATTTATCTACATATAAGAGCGGCTTGAATACAGGATAATAACAATCATTATTCTATATCCGAGCTAATAGGTTAAATAACAAAATAATACCCAAACTGAAACTGAACCTAACACCTGATTAATTATAACTAATACATGCTGTCTTTAGACCAAAATGATTAAGATGACTCGATAATCTCTACTATTCTTCTATGAAGAGTATTAGACATCAACGCGATTCAAATGCCTAATTTTTTACATTAGTAGTGTATTGTTAGAGCTATCCGGAATTACATATTTATGTATACATACAGTATACACTCAGTTTATGTACTACAACTACTCTACATCAATTTCTTCTACTACTTATGATTATTTAAGACTCTATGCTTTTACTTATCCCTTTTCTTTTCTAATATGTGTAGTTTTTAAGTAATAATTACCAATCTTTATAAGGCAAATTAATAAAAACCTGAACAATGATTTAATGATATTAAATACATGAAATTTGCGGTACGATATTAATTATTGACACATTCATAAATCGATCTAACGTTTAAAAAACCGCAGTAACACCACACCCTAAGTAACACATGACCACCCACAGACAAACCGCTCCATATAAATTGTTGTTTACGACACACGTATTGTGAATGCGGTTTATTGTCCAACACTGGATCCACTACTGAACACTGTCAATAAAGTGGTACAATTTGTATTTTAATGTGTTATTTAAATATCTAGAAAATACTATACATTTCTTAACGTTTCATATATTTAGAGATAGGTCGTGTGGGGTTTTTGCTTTCAATGAAATGCGAATATGTTGTTTTGTAGGTATAAATCCCTTAGAATATATTTTATTAGACAGCGATCAAACGAGAAAATTTTAAAATTCATCATTCGAAAACATTGCTAACGTTCAAGAAAATTAAAAAGTTTTTGATCTTTGGGACCTCTGGTGATTCCGCTAGTCATATGTATGGTTAAATCAAAGCTGCTACATCTTTAGCTTATCCAGAAGAGACTACCATGACTGTAGTCAGCTATTTGTGGGACTAAACTGATTGGAAATTCTAAATACAGCTGAAAATCAGTGCTGATTAACAGCGCATACTGAGCTGGTAACCCTTCAATCACACATATAACAGATTTGTCGTATGCCTAATATTGTTAACTGTATTTATTTATTTCCCAACTTCTTCGTTATTTACAATATGTTTGGTTTTGCCTTAAACGTCTCACACTAGGCTAAACCTGTATCGTTTAAGGCAAAACCATCTCATCTTTTTATACTTTTATTTTTGTTGTTTTAAAGTGTGTAGAAATAAATAACAAATGGTTTAAATCCCTACCTACCTCTATAGGGTACAGGTGTGATGCCACAGCGCAATAGCAGTTGCAATTAATGTATAATAAAATTCACCGTCGATTTTTATAGCCTTTAAAGTTAAAACGTAATTTATTTGTTACAAATGTTATTCAGTACATAATTACGGTGTTGGTTAAAATAAAAAGCATTCCTTTATCGGAAAGAAAGTATCTACTTTCCTATTCCATTAGACTTTCAAAAGCAATTAATATCTATGCACGCTTTGTAATTTAATCCTTTATGCTATAAAATTCTCTTTGACATGCCGTAATTAGCTTATATTAGTATGTAAACGCAGTCCTTTCCTGGCATTTTAATAAACAATTGTTTTTTTTTTGTATGGAGTTTTTTTTCTTTGGAAATAAAATAATGAAGCTGATATTAGTTGTCAGTATTCTCGTACTTCTAACATTGTTATAGACAACAGAGGAAGTGATATACCTTAAAAGATTTTCTTTTTTTAAGCTGGTGAGATAGCACTAAATGTACCCAAAGGATTTAATAAAGATCATCTTATACGTGGTGAAAGCCCTATCATACTATCTATGTTTCGGGGTCATACGAAACATAAGACTGTATGGAATAATTCTTGAAGCTCTCAAGGACCCCATTGGATCTCTCGTCAATTAAGAGTATATATTTTGGACTCCCCAGTACTTACAATGAGGTCCAATATAGCGACTTAACTAATTTTAAATAAGTGAGGAATGCTTTTGAACAATTAAAAGATGTTCAAAAACTTCGACATACCTACTTTCAAACTGTGATGAGACTTAGGTCTCAGCAGTCCGATCCACTGAGATTTCACTCGCATTAGATTATGACGTTTGGAATATAGTTCGAAAGTAGTACATTTTAAAGAGTTCAGATGAAGAACACTGTCGCTTAACCCGTCTATTTTTTATTTGGCACCAACAATTGTTTACACCAATAAATATTAAAATTATATTATTTGCTGGCAGTAGGATATATTTTATATCAGTTCGGATAACGACCACCGTACACAAAGGGTTAAAACCCGCCATAGTGGCCCACGTAAGTGTGTCGCGTTTCGCGATCAGCCTGTGTGTGGGTGTTTCCATAATTGTTCCGACTGTAGAGGGGTAATCATCTTTCGTCAGTCGACACTCTCTTGGACCCCACTTCACTTACCATCAAGTGAAGCAGGTCTTCTGATGTCGTAGATTCCAAAGGAGTCATTTAGCATGTGGGGGCATTTTAGCCCCCTTCAATTGGAGAGGTGCCGCAATGCGGTATCGCGCTGGGACGGTTCCGAGCAGCTATCTTAGTGCAACAAGATACCCCGGGGCCGTCCCGTATGCGCCGAAGAATGCAACCGCGGGTTTTGGTTGGTATGCCGGTGTAGGGTATACAAGGGTTAGGGACTCGGTCCAGTGCTCACTCGGATGATGTTATACTCCCGAGTGTCGACATTAGTCCGTAAGACCGGTGAAACCAACATAACCATTCCACTGACCCTTTAAGTGGTGGTAGCGATAACGCGTTTTTACCCGCGAAAAAAAAAAAAGCTCATTTTGCCGGAACCGTACAAAAACAACTACAACCATAAAAAGACTTATCATAGTTTTTGCGAATCTGACATAGACTGAATTCACACTTAGGACCTTCCTTCTTAATAGTAGTTACAAAGGTGTGACAGACTAAGTCTAATGACGAAGGATGTCACTTCAGACCTGTTCCAAAGCCAACTCTTAAATAATAACTTATAAATACCGCAACTAATAGTTGTTAACGTTTATTTTCGATGCCTATTTATACGTTTAAGGTACGCAGGTGTCTACTGAAATGAATATTGTGTACGCGTTGTATGTTGTTTGCAAAATATGAATATGGACATTATGCGAAGTTCCCATTATGAAATGTGAATATTTATAAAAATATTCTTATCTTAGCACCTTTTAAATTTAAGTATTTAAATAAATTTCTTCCTATATCCTTTATCATCCCTTAAACTTATCTTTTTGGACTTAGCATGTAATTATTTTTAGAACCGGTAAAATCCTCCTACATCATTCCTTGACTAAGGCCAATAAGTTAAAAAAAATAAGTTTTTTGGACTTAGTGGAAATAGTCTAAAAAAAAATATGGAACTCTGGTTCAAATTTCAGGTTCAATTTGCGATTTACGTAAATGAAAATTTAAATGTTCCAAATATCCTTTCGAATCAGCCATTTAACAAAATGACTGGCTTAATTTACATTGACATTTGCCTAATGTCAATGTAACATGACTAGTTATATTTTATCACTCGCGCGTTTATTTATAACCGTATTTGCCAACTTTGTAATGTAGAAGGTGCAGAATTAATTAACTGCATCTATATTAATTATAATACTTATAATAGTATTCGTTGATTGTTTTATGTTGAACATAAATCGACAATGACGATGTTTACGCAGTAAATTTTCCAAAATTATAGTTGTAAAGTTTCTTAGAACCTGTTGTCAACCGACTATGACATGTTAGTTCCTAGTTAAATGACAGGCTTACAGCACAAATTGTTCAAGATACTAACGTTGTGGTATATACCTATAGTGCTCATAGAACAAATAACTATTTTCCTGTATGCTGTGATACCTAAGCATCTGCACGAATTTTAATATTTATTTCTTGGAATCTGTCATGTATGATTTTTCTTCAAATGCATCAAAAAGGGTAACGTGTTTCACAATTAGGGTATCGGCGGAGGCGGGGGCGAGTTTCCGCTATTTGATACGTAGCTTGCCCAGATAGTACAATGGTGCAAGTTGTGGTCTACAAATAAAGAAAATTGAGAGGAGAGTTGGAAAGAAATTTAGGGGAGGGTAGGGTGGGGTAAGAATAAGATCATTCTTTTAGAATGGGCGAAGGGAAGAAGGAAGGAAATGATCACGAGCCCTTATAGGCTTTAATGTGTATTCAACAAAGATGTATACACACTAAACTGTGTGCCTAAAGCCGCGACAAATATTCCCCCGGACATGGGCGTGTATTCGGTGTGGAGACCGAACGCACATGAACTGTTGTGAGGAGATATCATGTATGTTTGAAATTAATAATTTAGAATAAAACAAATTTCGCAAACTCGACAAACTACTGATGATGGTTGGTCTCTCGTATACGAGGGTCCAACTGGGTTGGTATCACCTCAATATCTATTTCTGCCTCCAAGTACCAGTACGTATACCCACCTGTACTGTACCTATTGTAGTGTACCTTGTTGTTGTTTGCAGGCATTGTAGCCAGATTAGTTACTAGGTATCATGATACTTATATCTGTATGTCTCAGGATGCCATGCAGTACGTTATAATTTAAAATTCTGCGTGATGTTGTTACTGTTTATAGGCGGAGTCACTTACAATCAGGTAAACGGCATACTCGTCTCATCATTCAAATGTCTAAAAAAACTAAATAATACCTTATGCTGCGACTAAATTAAATTGCGACCACTTTTTCAGCATCAAACGCCAAAGGTTAAAATTGATATAGAAAAAATCTATATCTCACAATAAATTCGATTCTTAGAAAATATAACATAACGCCTCTTGTTAAACTTTTTTTAAATGTTAAGTGAAATCAATTAATTTATCAGATACAGGAATAACTTGTATATGGTATGTCACAGGAATGTCTTATAAAACAAAGATATCCAATTTATTTTATAAGTGTAATGGACATCGAAAGAAAAGCACTAATGAATCATCTATGGACTCTAAGAATTTGCACTTTTGGCTTTTTATAATTTACAAGACTATACAATTAATTTATATGCCTTATATAACTGAAATTAATTAGTCATTTTTCTTTATAATTTTTCACGTGGCGCGAGCGCTCCATTTAAAGTAAACGAGTAATAGGTTAGTTCTTAGAATAAATTTCTAGTATGGATTAAGACAGTAATTTTCATAAACAATAATTCAATATGGCCAGGCAAATTAGAGCTATAATTACATAGAAACGGTATTTATAATGAAAAGAAATCTCGTGTCTGGTTACATTGGCTGGAACGCCTGCATTTAGTATTTATTAACGATAGCATCGTGTAATCGAAAAACTCGCACCTTGCGTAATTCCATTGTTTGAAAATGTATCGGTTGCATCTAATTTATTATAAAATTCATGTTTTAATGTTGCACACCCCTGCGATGTTATTTGCAATAATTTTTATAATGCACGCAAAGTTCAAAATAAGTTGTATTGTAGTGTATTGTTACAAAGGCCGTATTATATGCAATTTTACGGTATAATTATTATCGGTTTTTGTAATAATACGTAATCGTTCAGCATAATTTGATACTTGTCTAATGCTTTAAAAAAGTAGTAAATTTAGATTACTATTTTGCGTTTACTTGACTGTATTTAATCTTACGACTGCCTAGGTGACGTTGTTGTAAAGCGTACGCAGTATGAGTACGTCTACTGCGCTAAAGTCCTGGGTTCAAATCCCGGGTCGGGCGTAAAATAAATGTAACAGGGACTTTCCATGTTAAAAAAATACTTAATCCAGCTCAGAGTCAAGAAGTTGGCGGTGTGATTCCACCGTGCCTCCGAAAGCACGTAAAACCATTGTTCCTGCACCTGATCTCTCTCCGATCATGTCGGATCGCCGTCTCACCCGACTATTAGAGTGAATGTACAAAGAGTGCAGTGTCTTATGCACACACTTGTGCACTATAATATCTCCTGCGTACCTGGCTGACCTCCCATTAAGATTGGCCGCCGTGGCCGAAATTCGGCTAAGAGGGCTGATCTAATCTTATTTTATTATCAAACTACACATAAACATTAAGAAGCCACAGAAATAATATAATGGATCGTTTTGAATTAAATTTTCCATAATTTTAATAACCTAAATCATTATTCTATTTACTAGACCCTATTTTTCTCCTTTTTGTAAATCCATTCTATGGTTGACTGGAAGGTATTGCCTAGAATGATAAGACCACCTTTTGTGTTTATTGTTTTCGTTTATTTTTTTTTAAATTGTTACACTCGTGTCCAAAAAAGAGTGAATAAATAAATGAATATTAATATCATGCTACTAATAATAGATAGTTCTACATCGTATCTTCCAGGAAGTGTGTTGGCAAATAAATTGCAATTAATTGTAACCTTTATCGTACAATTCTAGTGTATTTATTAATTTAGATTATAATTACTCTTGAATCAACCTTCTTAGAAGCAAATTACAACTGAATTAATATATGAACTTTACTTTAAAAACTAATTGATGACTTGAAACGTTTCTATAAAATGTGTTTTATTTTTCATTAGCCTTTAAAATATCTTCTATTAAATAATGAAATTGCATTCTTTTAAAATGTTTATCGTAAAATAATTGTGCAATAAAAGTAATAGAAGGACTGAATCTAAAAAAATATAATAATATCAGTCCTTTAGTATATATAAAGTCGCCTCTACTACTGAAAGAGATTAGGCCTTCGTCCACCACGCTGGCCTAGTGCAGATTGATAGACTTCACACACCCTCAAAACTCCTATAGAGAATTTCTCAATGATGCAGGTTTTTTCCTAACGTTGTCCTTCACCGTTAAAGTGAGTGGATAAATCACAAAGAAGGAACAAATAATTCCAGAAAAGTCAGAGTTATGCCCTTGTGTTTTGAATTTGTCATTCCAACATTCATATCGGCAATCAGTTCCATACCAAACTAGGCTATCGCCGCTTAAATAATATATATAAATATATTTCTGAAATATGTAGATTGTTGTTAACCACTTTACTGTAACTAACATTTCGCAGAAAAGATAAAATATAAAAGAAGCTGCTTCTAAAATACAAAATAAATAAAGTTAATTCAGTTGATATTATCTTCAACTTCATATCATCTGATCAAAATAAAAAAATCCAAAAGTATATTTATGACCTTGACCTCACAAAACTCTTGTCTTATAAGAATTATAAAACACTTGTATAGCCTCTAAAAACTATTCGCAAAACAGTCGGACCGGAGATTGAACCCATGGCTTCTCACTTATCACTCACACCCCACGGAGGCTGTCAATTACTTTGAGTTACGAAGCCTTTAAAACCATGTGGCATTCGTCTACCACATTAACCACTAAATAAATCTATTCCAACAACCCAGTAATTATCGTATAATTTACCGTCCAGTCGAAAACATTCCAAAAATGCCAAACATCCGAAGCGTAATTTTAAAAACAAACCTTTTGATATTCAGAAATCTCGACTCTAAATAAAGTGCTGATAGCTTAACAAATGACTTATGTTTCTGGAATTTAAAGTAATGATGCGGGCGCAAGGAAATTGAACCTTATGCTGTACGTAATAAGGGCGATTATAGGTTGTGTTTTATCTCCTTAAAGTGGAGGGTGACATGGATATAAAAGGATTTAAAAGTGAGAGTTATCACGGCGAGCCATTTGGAGCGCACGCGCGGGCCCACAAAACAAAAAAAGGGAAAAGGCACACTCGTAAAAATAATGCTGTCTGGTCAATGCTTGATGTGACGACTCCTGTCCTATTTACCACTCGCTGATAACAATTGAAAGGATTTGAGTGTAATCACGGTTTGAGTATGTCGGATAAAGTGTTTACGTAAACTACATGGGTTATCATGGAGTAGGGATATCATAACGTCGTATAAGGAATGGCATTATTTCCATTATGTAAAATAAAAATAAACGTACTTTTTATGCCTTCCCATTCTTTAGATCTTTTATTTTTGCATGCCTACGACCACTGGGCGAGATGGGCGGATAAATTGTGACTACATTTTCTTAATATGGAAATACCAGAGAACGAAGTTTTATGCAAAATTTCAGAATTTGAGTACATTTTCTAGTATAACATTATACGCCTTCCTTGTAAGAGGAAAACTGTTAAAAATCTCAGCTCCGGGAGTTAGGAAAGAATATATAAATTTACTTTAGTACCATACCTAACCGACTTTAAATTATAATTGAAAATAACCAGACCCAGTTTGACATATCGACAAAATCTCCAAAGTGACCTTTAGAGCTTAAAAGCACCTTAGATACTAATTAACCAAAGTGCAAGTCTTCTAATCCACTACATCTAAATAAACCAGCCTTGCAGGAGCCATAGGTGAAATTCTTCGAAAGGGAACCCGACACAACATATAGGTATTACAAATGTAAATGCGGTCTGCAAATCGTTCGTGTGATCAATAGGTCCTATATAAATTACGAAAGAGAAGCTGGCAGGATTCGGATGGACCCTTCGCACTGCAGCCTTGTATTATATACTGTCCCACTGGTGGGCACGGGCCTCCTCTAATAATGAAAGCCTCTACCAATAAAAGGGTTCAAGCCCTTTGCATTTAATATCTCAGTCTCATCACTACATCGACAATTTTCCAGCTACTACACAGATACACACACATCATCAAGCATTTATTCCCGAAGGCGTATGTAGAGGCGCAATCAGGGCGCCCACTTTTCGCCAAGGATGTTCCGTCCCAAGATGTGATAGAGGGCGAGCCTATCACTATATCGGGCACGATCGAGACTCCGGGCTGATACTGGCAGAAAAACCCAAAAATATCATTTTTCCCGAATTAGAACCCAGGACCTCAGAGCGCTGCCGTACCACGCATGGAGTACAACTACGCCTCCAAGTCATAGATACAACCACAGATAAGCTGGAAATATAATAAAACAAACAGCTCTGTGGGTAATTTGCTAGCTAATGACGCGTCTTATCTTACTAATTAAAATCCTATTTGGCACAAGCTTTTGCGCCGGAGATTGCGATCTCGCAATTGTTGTAGTTATCTCGTGGAGTTGTCATACTATACACTTAGCTCTGTGGTAATTAAAGATGTTAATTTGTTTTGTTGCTTTTATAGAATACTGGAGACGATTGTCGGCTAAATTTGGTTAAAGAAAATAATACTTGAGACAGATATTATTCCAAATAAATATGGTGATGTGAATATTCGCTGGTGATAAGATTTTATATCCGCCCGAATAGGAACTACCCTACACAAGGTGTTAAAACCAGCCATAGTGACCAACGTAAGTGTATCGTATTCCGGGATTAGCCTGTATCAATGTGTATATCCAGTTCCAACAGGCCAGCATAATTATGTCAACTGTCTAGGGGTAATCAACTCTCGTTAGTCGACATTCGATTGGACCCATTCCTTACCATCACGTGCAATGGAATAACTTTGCTGTACTTTCCTGTACCCGTATAAAAAAAAAGGTCGTTAAGTCAATAGTTATGCTTTTTTAAATTAGGTTCAATAATAGAATATCAGCCCTGTATTAAATACTGTCCCACTGTTGGGTATGGGCCTCCTCTACTACTGAGAGGGATTAGGCGTTAGTCCATCACGCTGGCCTAGTGCGGATTGGTAGACTTCACACACCCTCGAAAATTCCTATAAAGAATTTCTCAGGTATGCAGATTTCCTCACGATGTTTTTCTTCACCGTTAAAACAAGCGATAATTCAGAGGTGTGTGCCCTTGGGATTTGAACCTGCCGACATTCGTCTCGGCAGTCCATTCCATAACCAACTAGTCTATCGCCGCTTACTTACTAGGTTCAAAAATATAGAAAAATGTACTGATTCCAAATATAAATAAAACTCAATGTCCCAAAATAAATGCTTAAACATAGTTGGGATCTAAAATATACTAGAAAAGCCACTGAACAGCTAAGGCAGTCCTATACGGCACGATACAAAAAAAAAAAATAATAAATAATATATTAATAATATCAGCTCTATATTACATACCTATACACTATTAAGCACAGGCCTTTACGACTAAGAGGGTTTAGATCTTAGTCCACCACGCTGGCCTAATGCAGAATGGCAGACTTGAGATACCATCAAAATTCTTATAGAAAACTTCTCAGATATTCAGGTTTCGTCACGTATTCCGACACCGTTAAAGCAAGAGATAATTTACAAAGAATACACACATTACCCGTTCCATTGCCAACTAGGTTATCGCCGCATATCAATATATTTCATAAATAATGGTTAATTAAGGTTTACCATTCTTGCTATGTTATGATCCATATAGGTAACCTGTCACTGAAGCGCGCCAACTAAATCATTAATTGAAAAAAAATTACAACCAGTTTGAAATTCTTTGTCACACCAGAAAAAAGGTAAATTATGACACCGTACCATAATATTATGGTAATTGGCCCATAGGTTCTAAGTATAGGAGACACATGGCGTAATGTGCGTGGCACAAAGGGTTGTGTTCTCCTTTTATCGCGTACTAAATTGATTTTTATTATAGGTGTAGGTTAGGGTGCGGTTTATATACGTGTTATTATTTGATACTTTGTCTCTTCTATTGTTATTTCAGGTTGTTATATTAGTAAATAAGATCAAGGGGCCCTATTCCATCTATAGGGATGAATTAGGGGCATTCTATTCGAAGGACAGCTTTGATAGCCGTATAGATAAGAGAGTCAGAAAATCACCTATTTTCCTATACGGCTATAAAGCTGTCATTTGATTAGAATTCCCGTAATTGCAAAAGGATGTATTTTTTTAATAAAATAAAATAGTTTATTTTTCACGTAGGCGAACAAAGTTGCATTTATGATACGTCAATACAATGTATAAGAATACTTATTATTTCTAAATAACACTTACGATTACTTATACATGGTCATTTTGATACTGCGTATCTAAATGAAACCACATATTTATTTAATTGGAAATAACACTTTACGATGAGTTACATGAGTCGTACATGTAAAATAAAAACTGTAAGTTTCGAACAAAATAAATATTAATAAAAAGTAAATTAAATTTTATGCGCCCTAATGCCACTACTGCTGCTCTAAGAGAATTCGTCACAGCGGCAATATTATACTTTTAGTCAGAAATATACCCAAGCACACGCCATATTCTCATTAAACTACAAAATGATCAAAAAATCAGAAAACTAAAACCAAGATTTTTGGTGAAAATATTCATTATTAATGGAAGATTTTGGCGCAATGTCAGCAAAAGTGAAGACGAATATGTGGTTTCATTTAGTAACGCAATTTCAAAATGACCCTGTATAAGTACGGATATTTTAAATTCGCTCCAATTGACGTAATAAGGCCCCTTGACCATCCTAGCTGTTGCTCGAAAGTTCGCCATTGTTAAAGAGTTTTTCCGGGATTTAAAGTCTTGTTTTTTATTTTCCCAGGATACAAAATAGTTTATGTCCTTTCTAGGTTATTAAATATCTGCATAGAAAATTTCATCGCGATCCATTAGTTTTTGAATTGATCGCGTTTAGACCAACAGACGTACCGAGGGATTTTGTATATTATGCAAAAAGATGCAATCGTTCCAAAATTCTATTTCACATAAGCGCGAGAATTTTTTAGCCTCAACTATCATCTGTCCATCATTCAAATATGTATAAGATTTTTCTGATCAAATTTAAATTTGTCGCTCTATTACCTTCAATAAATATTCAAAATGGTGTCTTTCACAAAATGCTTTTTATAACTAGTTTTTATAGTTTATCATAACTCGGCCTATACTTTGACAATACAGCTATTGTATATTAAAAAGCGAGCAATTTAAACAGAAAATAAAACATTATATTATGCAGCTAACTAAAAAAAAAACTACCGCCACTTCCCAAGGAGATATGCAGAAACGAGTCTAGTATACTTAGCCAAGCTTAAACAATTGTATTTTTGTGACTTGTCCTAAAATCGAACCCAGAACCTCACAGATCACACACATCATAAATATACTTTCACTACACCATTGAGACTATGCTACTAAAGATATAATCCGCTATTGTTTTCCAACACCTCTAAAAACAGAAGCGCGAACATACTCATAATACGTCTGTGTACTTAATCTTCTACTTCCTTATTTTTTGTTTGTCTGAAAATGAACCTCTCGTCGCTACAAACATAATACCGCGTAATGCCGGGAACAGACTAACAAGGGCATTATTCTACAGTGTAAACTCGTAAACCGGCCGCGTTACGTTATCTTCGTGAAATTAGCGTGGAATGATATTCTGTATGCCAATTTCTATGGTCTTAAACGCGACGCGGTGCGTTACGTGCTTCTTTCAAAATAACGTGTGGTGTAGAGAATAAGGCCCCTTCGAACAACTCAGATATTTTTACATTCTTGTTTGCAGACCGCAAATATAACCTAAATTATGTTCTATGTCTTTTCTAATAGCTTACTTTTTTGTCTGCAACCGGCGTAACAATGCATGGTAAAAACTATGGGATTAATGGCACATTTCTATTCATGTGTCAATTTTATGTCTCTAGCGATAAGTCTCGATTGGAGGTACGTTTAATCTTCACTGTTGGATTTAATTACGATCACTGTCGACTGAGTATTGTTTGTTTTGGTTGTAGATTATAGTAAAAAAATTGGCTAAATCTAAGGTACATTAAAGCATTAGTTTTTAAAGTGGGAAGCGCACTCCTTAGGTAGGTGTTACAGCATGTAAAGGGGTGCGGTAATGTAGTTTTTTTATCAATTTCTTTTTCTCGGGAACAGTGTTTTTTCTGAATAAAATGTACTACATATCTTTCTGTAACCCTGACAACGTATATATGCAAAATTCATGATCACAAATTTGAGTAGGAAAGGTGTACAGGCGTAACAAGTAAACCATCTCATTTAATAATACTAGTTAGAATTCTTAGTTAACCCATAGCTTTCTTTTCCTTGTATTGAAGAGAAGGGTGGCGTGGGCATTTGTATTTTAGACAGCAGGGCGACGTGGCGAAAAATACTTTGAAACCCTAGCATTAGAGTCTAAATTATCTATCAGTGGAGTTTTAGGTTATGCCAATCGGTTTTAACATTTTCCACGGCCGGTAACATTTACTGACCCAAATAGGATTATGTTTTAGGCACTTTCACAAGATAGAGTGAAGTAAATTAAAAAAAGTAAAACTAAATATCTGAAAGTCCATTAAACTCCTATCCCAATACCTTAATCTTCTCCTTACAAATCGATATTACACGTAAAATGCCTCGTAGTAGATTGGGTAGCAGTTGTCAGAATAGGGAACAGTGTGCATTTGAATGAAAAGTCGCTTCTGTCATTTCGCTGGCTCCGTATTACAAGATTCTATATAATATTTGATATGCTAATTTAATGAAGTATATCACATAATCCTAAGTAGTTTTCAGTGAAAATTACTAATAATGGCGCAATATAATTAAAGGGAAGAACTGTGGATCTTTTCTTATATTTATTAACATGAACATTTTTAAATTTATTTTGTAATTTTTTAACATAAGTATAAATTCACTTAGAACCTTGTTATAATTAACTGCTTATTTGCTTCCTGGTTAAATGAACACAAACAATTTAACTTTAACCTTTTTACTATCTTACTTCTGACATACAAATCGTTGAACCGAAACACAAATTCATGAATTTCGTTAATTTAAAAACATCGCAATAACCAATTTTGACCAATTCACTTTTTGTGTTTACAAAACACTTTGAACAGTCTGTTGGAACAATACTAGTGCACTTGTTGACCAATTACAATATCTCTACAATGAAATATTTCTTCCGCAACATTGTAGAGTCTAAATTACCTCGTAAACAAACAAAAAGGCACGAAACTCAACGAAACTTGACTCAAAAAAGCGCTCAGACTCGAATGGGAGCACTTTTTACATTAGTCCATGTAATTTGTTGTGTAAATTCTTTAAATAAATTCATCAGGGCAGACCAACAATGTTTCTTGCAAATTCTCAAAAAACAAATTTGAGTTGTATTTTCTCAAGCGCGTTTCACATGTATAATTCTTTGCACCTGTTGTTTGAGTAGTATTGTTCAATTGAATATGTGTTTATTGTTTTTTGTATATGTACATAATGTAGATACACTTTTAATTTATATCAATGAATAAAACGTAGCGTAAAATCAACTTTATGACGCCACCAAGACAATTCACATTTGTTTAATAAAAATAAATTTACATCTATATCAGATAACATTGTTTAAAAAGTGTATTATATAAGATACAAAACTAACATTTACTATATATTATAGTATTAAAAAGTGTCTTTAATTTCCCTTCACCTACAAAGTATATCAAGTACATTCAATTACGCCATTTGCACAGCCCTTTCTTACAAATAAATAAACACAATAACGAATCAATTATAAACCTTGTATCAAAACTGCGCAGAATTAGTTCAACACAATTGTTCCCCAGTGTGAACCGAGCTTAAACCCTTCCAAAAACCGAGTTCACGAATAATTAGTTTAACATTAAGCCACACGCAGCGAGCCGCCACTGGGCAAATGGGTTTTTTTGTCGAGTGTCGACTGCCAAATTGCTCTGCATGAAACAGAACTATCCACAAGTATTAAAACCACATTAGTTGACGCTTACTCGCCGGTTACCGTTGACTATTAGCGTGTGCCTTCTGTGTCATCGAATTATGTGTTTGCTACCTCGTTATACAAAAAAGTGTAACCTGTTGTTTGGAACTATTGTACAGCTTTCGATGGAGGATTGGTTATTGAATTGAATGAGTCTATGAATAATTGGTCGTCTTAGTAAACCTACGCTTGTTTATAAGTGTAGCATGATACTTGAATTACAAAATACGTGGAAATTCCTGGGTCTTACCCTGGATCAAGAGTTGATAACAAAAACAAATAATGTGTCTTATTATGCAAATAAATATTGGCAAATGTGTTCGAGAGACGAAAACGTGGGACCTATAATTGTCTTTTTCTAGCACGCAGAAAAGAAGCAGTTCTTGTCGCCACGTTCGTTCTCTCTCTCTCTTACAGATTGATCAATTTTAGGATACTGAGTTATCCACTTCACTAAATCTATAAACAATGCTTAGTTCTTATATCGTATCAGTACTGGACCGCGACTACTGCCTTATCTCTTGACAAAAGCTAACTTTCAAACAGAGTTTTCTTTGTTTCTCGTTATTAATTAAACAAAATTAAACCGTATTTTAGACTATACAGGTTTGAATTTCGATAAAATATCTAAGTCCATTTTCCCCTTGCCTAATATTATTAACTCAAACACTATTTGCTCGATACATTACTGTAATCACAACCAATAGAAAAATACGGTTAGAAATATCATCAATAAATGAAGCCGTACAATTTGTTTAACGTTACCTGAATGGTCTAACCACAAAGTTTCTTATACAGTCGGGTACATAAAGCAAAGAAATTATCTATGAAGACATTACAAACGCTACATACATAAGTTAAGTATAAGCAGATGTAACTTTGTTAATTGTTTCTTGTAGAGTTATCGCAGTTTAATTTCATTTAGGGCATAGGTTTAACAGAGCCAACCTAGTCTTATTGTAATTTAGTCCTCAAGTATTGTTAATAATAATTGTGTTCTGTATTATGTCTTTCCTTATAATAATAATAATAATTCGATTAATGATCTATTTTAGCTCGAAAAAGTTGGCATTTCAAACTAAATTTACTACTACCAAACATTAAATATATTTTTTTAGACAGATTTTACGCTTTTTAACTCAGGGCGCCATTTCCCGATCCTCGAAATCTACTAAAACCTCAGCCGTTTTTACATCAACGTTAGCCTTGCAAATACCATTAGACGTCATTCAAAACACATCAGAATGATGGATCAAAAACGACAAACGCAAGCCATCACAAAATCATTGAGCGTATTTTGTAGTCGACTGTACCTACATTGTTATAGCTGACATTATTGGATTAATGTTCAGCCGAAATTGCTCAATACGACCATGGTCGTTAGTAATAATGTTACTTCACTGAAAGTTACAATCAAATTATTCTGATTGATGTCTTTATACAAGCGATAGGTTATTCGTAATTGTATGTGTAATATAAAAACGATTTCCTAAATGTAGTCCAGTTATAATTCGATGTTTTGATGTCATATAATTTGAAATAGTTTGATGTACCGAGTACATATTATTTGGGCAATATATCGTATTTATTTCTAACATTGGCAGATGTTTAATCACTTATTAAGTCGCTTTGTAAATAGATCATGCAAGAAAATCATAAATATTTAATTTTTCTTGGAAAATTATATTTTTGCCACCTGCAAAAAGATGGATCAGTTCCGCTGTGATTTTCAACTTAAATTTAATATTCGTTTGGGTAAACAAATTATTTGGAACAAATTTTAAAATTACTTTTTTTATAAATCAAATACGACAATAAAATCGAGACGAATTTTGGGTACATCGATATTAATTTTTGTGCAAATTTCGCGCTCCAATCGATTACCTCAGACCGCTTTATTTTTTAAAGTGCACTAAATCGATTTAACTGTCACGAGAACTACAAAAATATTGCAAAATTCTTTTCTTGGAATCTGAGTGAAATAAAAAATGTCGAAGAAAGAATGGCTAACTTGAGGAAACAATGGGATTACCTTGCTACTCAATTTCTTATAACACTAAACGCAGTTGTTCATTGCTGGGATTTAAAGAGATTGAGATTCGGGGGAAGTTTTAGGGCTTTGTAAAATTTTACATACTGTCTGAAACATGACAGGACTAAAAGCTACCACATGTAAGCACTAATATACTCAAGAATGTAGTCAGTCACAAAGTAGCTGAACAAATTAAACACTTCAAAACAATTCTGCATTACTTACATCATTTAAAATACTATTTTTTGTTTATCTAAAATAAGGTGACCCTTTGAAGTTTATTTTAGTAAAAAAGATTGTTGATACGGATATAATCTAAATGCGATTTATAATTTTGAATTTGTTCATTAATGTTGTAACGAACTGTCCTTGACATGCTCATAAGTACGCCTTCTCCTATTGATTGAACATAAAATTAGGTTAAAATACGTAATGATGCCTTCTTTGGACAACATATTGTCACTTAATATGCAAATATATTGCTTTAAAATAAGAGTCAAGGTCAGGGGGCCCTTATCCGTCTTTAGGGGTGAATCCGTCTTTTTGCAATGACAAGCGTTCTATTGGAAGGACAGCTTCGATAGCCATATAAGAGAGTCAAAAATCCCCTATTTACCTATACGGCTTTCAAAGCTGTCCTTCGATTAGAACGCCCGTAATTGCAAAAAAGACGGATATGCCCTCGTAGACGAAATAAGGCTACCTGACTTTAATTTCAGTTTTCTATGCAAAAAATCAAATCTGAAATATGAGACCTCCGTTGGTCTGATCAAATAAAAAGTATGGCAGGACTTGCTATTACCACTGCCCTGAAGAAAGCCGAAGACAGAAGGCAACAGCTTGTCATCAACACCGACAAAGGTTTCAAGACAAACACGACCTTCAGTAATGAAGAATAAGAACAAGAATGCAAAAAATAACAAAGGTGTTTTTTCTTTTTAATTTTTTATTTTAATAAAATTAAGACGCAAAACAGATTACAATCAAAATTAAAGCTAATTATAAAATATACAAGCATAATGTATTCCTAAACATTGCACCCTTATACTAGTTAATTACTTGAAGTGCGGACTAAAATAAATTAAGACTATTGAGAGTGTTGTATCTAATTGCCTTTACATTGTAGCGTAATGGATTGCGTTAGTGGTAAATCACGAAACAACCCAATTTGTCCCCGACTGTGAATAAGTCATCACTCACGAAGTAGTTAGGGTCACGTTACACGGATTATTCTGTGACATTTACGATATCCGCAAATGATTTGTTCACGAAACGGAACGTTGGATTTCAATCTTCATTCTCTTATGGCTTTATATATATATATAACGGCAGGCATGGTGTATGCTCGTTATCGTCTTCCATAGCTTGTTACTACTAAGTATCGTGGGCGTATGTGGGGATATGTTGGATCACAATAACCGAAGTCAGATTTTAGTAGTTGTAGTTTTTGTACCAAATTGTAATTCCAACAACACAAACTATTACGGAACGCGAGACAGTCTCCACGCACTCACAGCACTAGTCTCTAATAATATTATTCGATCACTTGATCTAAACCAGCTGAATTGCTAATTTTTCATAGGCTTGTCATTCTCTTTGACTGCTAGCTTTTCGGCCTTCTTGATGTCGTCTGACATCCTCATTGCGCTGTGTAGCGAAGATTCTGTCGAATGCCATAAGATGGCGTTGGCGTTCCATTTAAAAAATCAACTCGATGACGACATATATTACATGAATATAAAAAAAAAGTAATAATAAAACAGCAAAATTCGGTGTATGTAGACATTGAAAAAAAAAAAAGCGAGTGATCAAGGAAGAAATCAGTTATGTTTAGAATTCTCTTTTTTCTCTGTTTGTTTGTGTGCATATCTTTGAAACTACTGAACAGATTTTAATGTAGTTTACATGTAATATATATATATATATATAAAGATATAAGCATTAAATCAAAATTGAACATTGCCTAACATATACTCGCACACACTTATGCCTTTTATCCCCGCATATCTATCATATCACACGTATTATATGAATAGAATATAAGTATTAAATCAAAATTGAACATTGCCTAAAATATATACACACCATGCCTTTTATCCCCGAAGGTGTTAGCAGAGACGAAACTGCTGCACCCACTTTCCATCATTTGTTTTGATTGTGAGCAAGCCTACCGCCATCTCTGGCACAAATTCCATACTCTGACACTGAGTATAAAAACCCAATATCACTTTGACAGATCTGGACCAAGACTTCACCACTGATATAGAGACTATGGTTTGAAACTTGCACAAGTCTGGGATCCTATTCTATATTTAATTAAATTAAAACCCAAAAGATCGACTGCTAGATTTCAAGACACTGTGAGCTCATTCTGCGTAGATCGGACCGTCAGTAAAAAAAAATATTTTTTTTATAATTTTGTAGTGTAGGTAGACAGAGAGAGGTGATAGAGAGCTTTATCTTTTCGGACGACCAAAACCTCAGTCCCCCCCGTGACCATGAAGGCTGCAAAGTCTTCGAAACGTCGAAAGATAATAATAATATATTAAAACCGCAAAAAAAGTGAAATAAAATGTTTTATTTATATGTCTAACATTCGCCAAAACACAGAAAATTATTATAATTTTAGTGTTTTGTTCCAGCTGTGTTCATTTCTTTCAGTCATTTAAATAAAAAGAATTGTATCTACTTATATATTTTACGTTGTAAAAGCATTTTCCATCATTATCCCGTTTTAGAAAATTTAAACTGAATACAGGTTAATGCTACATGGCCTAAGTACTAAGCGGGATATTTTTACATAGCGTACCTTTCAGTTACTGTTACTGCTCACAATGGCTATTATAAAGTTATTCAGGACGACCGTTTATATAGACATTAGTATGAAATCTGATTCTTTTATGGAAAGAAGTTCTCAGTAACATCATTAAGATTACCCTCTTGGCCCACATGGAAATTGTTTTATAATTACGTTTGCTTTCCTTCGCGCTTATTTTTACAACATCTATATAAATAAAAATGAATGACCGATATGTTTGTACACGCATAACTTCGAAATGACTGCAAATTGGATAAATATTTCTTTTATGTATTAGTTGTTACGAGAAGGTTTGTATAAAAAATATTAAAAATATAATAGCAAGTATTTAAAAATCTTAGAAAAGTGAGTGTCCGAATGAAACAGAAGATTGTGAGACGTCTTATTTATTGATTAATCTTCAATATATTGACAAAACTCTGACAGTTTAAGACAAGACAACGTCTCTTGGGTCAGCTAGTATAACATATAAAGAAGTTTGCTTGTGTGTTTGAACGCGCTTATCTCAAGAACTACTAAACCGATTTTGTCATTTTTTTCACTAATAGAGACGTAGATTACTCCTTAATGCCATAGGCTATTCCCGGAAAAATATTTATCCCGGAAAAACTTTTTCACCCAGGCGGAGTTGCAGGCAAATCCTTTATAAATAGAGATGGATTTTGCATGATCTTAATAAAATTTAGAGAATGGAATTGTGCCCGGAGTTATAGCATTAGGCTCGCACCTATCACTTAAAATATAATATTATGAAATGAAATAATTTATTTGAACCTGTTTATTTATATACATTATTTAGATTCCATCAATATCTAGCTGGGGTAATATAAATATGACTTCAAGATAGATGATGCTATATTATGTATATATATTTTCTTACAAACTTTTATTAAACAGTTTTGTGTTGTCGGTTTTTAATTAATCTTAAAATAGGTATTTTGGTAAATTTACGATACTTAGTTATAATATACAAGCCGTATCCAAACCAATGTTATTGAAACCTGTAGTTTTGTAAGCGTAAAATATATTTATAAGGCTTAAAAAAATCAGCCAAGTCCAATTACAGTTCATTATGATAGAAGTAAGAAGCAAGAGCGAAACTGTGGAGATCTATTCGACTTTTAAATTTGTTGACCTGTAGTAACTCTAGTTGCTTTTGATAATTTACCTTGTATTACACATTCTTTCACATACTATATAAAACTAATAAAACGCTTTTACTATTAAAGCATTTCCCTCACATTACATGCGTTTCCGTTTTGACACTTTTTTATCAAACATAATGTTGCAAATTGCCAGTTCTGTATAGAACTCTCGGATAACCACATCCTGCGCACGCGCAAAAAAACATCCAGTCGAGCGCGTACCGCCGAGGAAACCTCAAATGAACGTTTCTTTCGCCATGCTTGATGGTACTATTTGTCCACTAATGTAAAATGTATTTGTATTTCTAGCTATCGATGATTGCCCAGCGGTTCAAAACATTTTTCAACGTAAATTGTTTGTTTTCTTTTACTTAACTGTATTTACACTCTACTTACCCGATCACAATTAAAAATAGTTTATAATTCAATTTATTTTATCATTATAGTTTCACAAAAAATACCCTGTCACGAAAAGAATCAGATCAGTATCACTCACGCGAAAAAATATAATAGACATTTCATACAATTCGTCACTGTTTGAGCGCAACAAATGTGATTCTAAATCGCGACAGTACTCAGAATGGGAGGTGAAAAAATGTTGACGATCTGCGATGGTGGCTCGTGTCATCGCGGTCCGCGACTCCTGCGCGCGCCGCTCCATTTCCCCCGACTCAATGGACGGCATTCAAATCGCCCGCAAACCGCCATCTTGTTCATTTTTTACAATCGCGTTTGATACTCGTTCTTTCAGTAAGTAATCGTTGATTAAACTAGAGTTCAACAAACCCAATAATTACATTAAGTGACATTTTCAATTTTCTTCGTGACTCGATAGATTTCGTGGAACACCCACACTTCTGACCGACTTAAAGCGATACAAAAACGGTAATGAGCCGGTTTCGTCTCGCCCTAACCATTTTTTATTATACGAAAATTTAATTTTCAGCAAATCGGCGGAACGGTTACCGTTAGACGCGAAAAGGATTCGACCACGGCAATTTTGTTAGACAAAGATGTTGAATGAAAACAATGCAGAACTGATTTGAGGATAATGAATTTATTATTGAACAGATTTCGGGACGCGCCGAGTCCCTTCGGGAGCGGAGCGGAAACAATGAGATGCCGATTGCCGCTATAATTTCATAGTCGATCCGTTAACAATATCTCGGCGATGGTAAAAAAGTGATTTAGTATTATTAGGTGGATGGTACGGCGGAGATGCGATCGGGGAAAATCGATTTGGCGTCGCCGCGTGAAGTTTGTTTAGCGGAACGGTAGCGCGGGCGCCGGCGGGGTGGGTGTGCGGCGGCGCGGGGGCAGGCGGCGGCAAAAAGCGTGCGCCGGCGCAGCGTCACGCTCGCCCCGGGCCTACATTACAGCCTCAATACTGGCTTTATTGGAGTACATTTAGTGACGCTTTGAGTAAATAACCGAGTACTTTGTTTTTCGTCGGCACAGTTTTGATTTCAAATGTTTTAACGGTTAAATTTTAATCAAAGATCAATGGTTGTTACGCTAGCATGTTCTGTTTGTAATGTATTTTATTTATAACATTGGCAAAATAACGATAAAGATGCAACGACTTCTGAGAAACAATATTTTTTTCGGAAAGTAGAGAATATGTAAATAATATGGTATTTTTATTTAATCATTAAGCGTATATAACTATGTTGAAAATTTTATTATTGTACCAATGTTGAAAAAGTCTAGTCTAGTGATTACATTATACTAAAATTATTTTTAAAACTGGATACAGTCTTCTATTGTTAGTACACGTAATGATCCGAATAACAAAGCTTTCTTCATCCTTAATATAATTGAATTGCTTATTTAACAGATTACCTATTGGTGTCACGATTTAAACATGAACTTTATCAACTAGATCTAATAATACTTTCTAATTCTCCTCTTGCAACAAATCTGCACGAGTTAGAACAAAAAATAATGAAATAACAACAAATTATATAGCAGTTAGATTATCTTAGAAACGAAATAAAAATCTCAAGCCGTCTTATGATGACAGAGTTGACTTCCGGACCACACTACAAGCCAGTAATACCTCTATTATTAGACAACCGAAATAGTCTGTCTTTGAAATAATGCTACTTAAAGAACTGATAATAAGGTTGAATATTGTAATGAATAAAGGAAATAATTTAGACAAAACACGATTTAATAGTGACGAATGTCTACCTGTAATTCACGCTACAGACAAGAAAAAAAGCAAGCAAGCTACTGGCGCCTTGTGATTAGCGACTCCCGAAAAAGCGGCCAGGATTTTTTGCAACTCCCGGCGCATCAAAAGGACAACAAACTGACAAATTGTGCCAACAAACAATGAAGCAAAAAATGGCGGGTAACGTATTAGTGTTGATGACAAAAAGGTTTACGTAAGCAAATGTATACGCAACCCTTTTGTAAGGTACCCTTTCTTCTTGAAACCTCAGTTTAATTATGTTCAACAATGGGTAGGTAGCTCAATGGTAAGTAGGGTTTAGAATTCTTGCGTGTCCATTCAGAATTTTGCTTGAGTACGTTAAATACATAGTATTAACAAAAGGCATTTTAAAGTATATTGTTAAAGGTTACAATATTAGTAAAAGATTTAAATGTATTTTAAATTTTCTTACTGATATTTTATAATAAAAAATCTGTGTGTTGATTCTTGAAATTTATATTTGTTAATTTCTAATTCATTAAGCTTTTATTAATTCCAGTTTCATTGTTATCTGGAAACTATATTGTTTTTCAATGAATGACATTTAAATCGCCTGAGCCAATATTTACGCGTAAGCCTTATTATTAAAGCAATGACATTCAAACCAATCATTCTAAAGGACACGATCGAACGTCACACGTCAAGCAGTCTTCGAAAATAAATTAGATAATGTGCATAAAGTGGCCACGCGTGACCGACCGCACTCGCTCTCCAAACATTTCCAAACAAACGCTGTCTCCACTTCGATTCACGTTTATATTATTGACATTGATAAAGCAATAGCATTTAGTGCCGGAATTCCTACACGGTATGAATAATCAATTCGCCAATTGCGTCTAATCAAAAAAACTTCGCTACCGCACAGCCGGCCCACATTTACCGGTAGCCAAGCAAGAACAAAAATTAATTACTGGCTTCCAAGAATTGAAACGAATCTCGTAATTGCCTTCTATCTTCCTAAGAATTCAATTTGTCAATTAAGACGTTAAAAATTAATTCTGTTCAGAAACACCGGGTCCGGATCGTGATCGTCGAAATCACGAAAGTTATTAATTGAATATTGCAAACAATCAGTCGGCACCCACAAGCTATTATGCGTCTACGGGGCCGATAATATTATTGGCACATATTAATTTATTAGTAAAATTGAATCGGTACTAATTTAGAATAGAGAAGGTGGGGTAAGAGTTTGACAGCAGGCGGAGTTGGCGACGTGCGAGCGCTGTTGGTGGGAGCTATTGGCGGAGTTGGCTCGGGGCGTGGTCCGGAGCCCATGTTTTATTTGAATTATGGATGAGGCGCGCTCGGTTCGGCTCTCCAAACCAGTTGCGAGAGCCGCAGCCTCGCGCCCGCTCGCCGCTCGCCGCTCGCCGCTCGCCTCTCCCCTTCTAATTAATTGATGTTTTCATTTAATAGCTTGTTCTGTAATTAGTTGTTAATATCTGGAATTGTGTGCTTAAAGTTTATTAGGCGTTGTGATACCGCAAGAAGACGTTTCGCCGCTGATAACTGTGAGTACAGCGAATGTATGCAACTATGTTATGTAATTAATTGTTTGTTGAACATTTTTATTAGATCTTTTAATGCAATTAGCGCTCCGGTTGTCTAAATTTGTTTTTTATTAGATTTTGTTTGAATGTTATTTTTTATAATATTTAATATAAATCATAGTTAGTGGTCAGCAGGTGGTTAATTGGGAAAACCTGTTTATAGCATGTTAGGCACATATATAATAAACGTTGTATTTTATTACATACCTAGTACAATTTAAACTTATTGTGATACAGTTTTGTTGATTATTTGATCAAAAACATCTTCCCGTCGGAAGTCCGATGAGTACCTACAGATCTTCTACATACACTAGCATTGTGTTACGGCTTATAAATCCACGTTTTGATAAAAAATACTTCTATACATTAATTCAACAGCAAATGTATTATGTCTATCATTCTCATTGAACCAACAAACACAAATAACTGACAATATTTCCGTATAAACGATTGCAAATAATTCCACGCTCTATAAAGTCTATAGCATTTTGATCATATTTAACTTCAATATATTCATAATCAACAGCAAATGTAATATGTACAGTTTGTACACTTGAATGTCGTTAGAATCATGTTGTTGGAGTGCGTAGAGTAAAATCACCGAAGTCGGAGTAGTACGGTTTATTCATATTACGTTATAAAGTTAAAGTTGGCAATTACTCTCTTCTATAGTTCTATGTTCAAGTCCGCTTGTAGCTGCACTGAGTTTTAATTATTGGTAAAAATATTATATATTGATATTTTCGCATGCGTTGTATTGTACGTCACGCCGCGTCGGCAAACATGTGCAGGGCCCTTATTCTGTATGATAGTGTAAACGCGTAACGCGGCCGTGTCATGTTATCTTTGAGAAATGTGTGTGGAATGGTATTCTGTAAGCCAAATTTCTATAGTCCTAAACATGATGTGTCGTGTTACGTGCTTGTTACGCACTGTTAAAATAACGTGCGAGATAGAGAATAAGGCCCCAGTTAAGACTGTACATATTATGTAAAGTATAATTCTCTTTAACCAACAAACACAAATAACTGACAATATTTCCGTATGACGATCACAAATAATTCTTTATTAAATTTTTTCGCGATCAGTAACTTTTTAACTTGACACGTTTATGACCCCTAAGGATTAACTTTTTACGAGTTAAAGTGGCATTTGCGTTAACATTTGGCAGCGTCACGCTATAAACCCGTTAACTCAGTGAAAGTGACATAAATTTGACCCTTTTTACTTATCCGTGGATCTTTTAGGAATGTTGCATTCGTCTAGAAAGTTCTACGTTATTTTTACGTAATTTGGCCTTTTAAAACGTATATTAATGCTTTATTATGAGGGAGTTGAGATGGGGAATTAAATCTTTAGTCCATTAATCTGTTTGCAAGCACTAATTGGCAGTGTATCGTAATTTTTAAGTATGAGAGCAACAGGTTTTAGTTAGCTATTTGTTGTCAGTAATAATAAACTAGGCCTTAAGCTTAGGCTATGTTGAGCCATGCGTATTGCGTAGGCTTAAAAATAACAAACCTTAAACAACTAATTGTATCATTGTTCAGAACTACGAGTGTTTTTAACAACGTCTCTGTACCCTGTCCAATCGTTTATTTAACTTTGACATATGCCCGCTTATGAAATTGTATAATTATTGAAAAGGAATCGAAAAAAAATATTGCACATGCATCACGCGAGACCTACTGCATAAAACGGAATGCAATTTTCGATTTACAAATGTAATGTATGTTTCGATTTACAAATGTATTGCTAGAGATCTAACATAAAATATAGAATCTATTTCATCCCGCGAAAATACAAAGCGGGATTTTTATCCCGAAAGAAACTAATACACGCCGGTGGAACCGAGACTAAAAGCTAGTATCATAAATATAGCATAAATACCTATTTAAAAGAAAAAAAACCGCCCCGAGGAAGACTACAAATGCGCTGGAAAGATGGCGTGAAGGAAGTCGCCTGATAAAACTGGATAAAAAGAGCTCAATGCCGCAGTGAATGGAAAACGTAAAAGGAGGCCTATACCGAGAAGACTGAAAAATCTTAGCGAAGTAGACCTATTTAAAAACCTAGATGTTTGTTTTGAAACCTAATAAGACGAATAGGCACATTGTCCCTATACGTGTTGCAATTTTGTAGAGACATAATGCGTATCTGAAATGAGCCCCACCTGTCCAATCCAACCCTGGGCAGATAAAACTACAATCACACGTTATCGCCAAACTTGCAAACGATATTCAGACCTCCCAGAGTCAAAACAATGTAAATGTCGAACTAAGTAAAGCAGTCAAGTAATCTAAGAAATGTATTACAAGTTGTGATGTCAGTGTGCTAAACATTATGACACTTATAATGTCGGCATTTGAATAGGCCGGCATAATGGCTGGCGAGGGATAATTATCTCTCACTAGTCGATACTCCATCTGGACACTACTCCATTTACCATCAAGTGTAATGAAATCACTTTGCCGTGCCATTTTAAAAATATTGTTTTTGTTAGATCATAGATTAGTAGAATTATATGTAATTAAACTATTATAAAAAAATAAATGTACTGACTCTCTGGTCTGTTATGTCTTGTATTGACAAGACGTATTTTATTTGGCATTACCTATATAAATTTCTAATTTCATCTATTTAAAGTAATATTTATCAGTTTTATATAATCATGGCAAAGTGCCACAAGTATAACCACTGCACTTCATGGTATTTGGAGTGAGGTCTAATAGAATGTCGACTGATGAGAAATGATTATCCCTCGACAGTCGAGACAATTTTGCCGGCCTGTTAGAACCGGATATACACCGGCTGATTTGGGAATGCGACATTCTTACGCGAACTATGGCGAGTTTTAACACCTTGTGTGCGGTGGTCACTATCCGGGCGGATATAAAATATATCCTACCACCAGCAAAATCTCTACGAGCTCTATAAACTTAGTAAGGTACTACAATTTGTATTTTATTTATTATTATTATGAATTTTAACAGTTTACTCATAACAAACATTGCTTTACTTTTTGTACAATAGTTTTGTTGTTATGTTGACCGAATGAAGATGTATCAACATTTACAAATACTTAGTAATTGAAAGTTTTGGGTCGTATTTGTTTTATCAGGCGAGAGGCTGTCCGTTGTCATTCAGTTATAAAAAAATTATCATGTTTATCAAAGGTAAGTGAACTAAGCTCGGTCCAAAAATAACTATTTTTTTCAACTAAAAGCACACTACATCAGTCATAAGAACTGCCCCACTCAATTTCACATAAATATTTCGAAGAATTCGCGTAATTAAAAGAACATGGTTTTTGCATCACTTCTGCATCGTTCTGCGAATGCTTTCAATGCCATATTTTTTATATGCCATTTACAAAGAACTCTTCGAAAATGTACGTTTAATTTGTTTTGTGTTATTTACTTTACGTTTGACAAAGTTAATATTTTAGAAGTTGGTGAAAGTACATTCGTGACTAGTTTGTTCTTAATTTTAAATATGACTGCTGTTTTTAATAACTATTATATTTATAAAAACTTGTAAGTTAAGGACTAACCATAAATAACAGCATCACCAAATTCAGGATTATTAACCGAAAAAATATGTTCATTCTCTCATATGAATACTATATTGTGTGCCATCCATGAATTCCAATTATAAAATACATTCACACCGAATTGATAACCTCCTCCTTTTTATGAACTCGGTTAAAAATAATATTCGTCACTAAAAGCAGTATAACAATAGGCATTATACGGCATTATGTGACATAACATGGCCTACGACATTGAGGCCTTATTCTAAATACCTAGTAATATTTTTTATAATATTTTAACCCAAGCAACCACGCGTCGGAGAATATAACCCTAGAGATAAAAATATTTTTTTAAATTTAATTTTTATTTCAATTATAATTATTATTTTCTTCACAAGGAGCCTCGATCATCATATATATAACATGTACTCATTAAAACCATATTTATGAGCCCAAAAATCTATATTTGCTGTAAGTTTCTGAGGAGTAAGATATCTTATAGACTACTTAATGCTACAGCATCAGCACAAGATTGCCATGAGTTGTAGTTATCGATGTAACAACACACAAAGTTTCAAATTAATCTGACTTTTGAAACTAGGAAATGAGCTGATCTTCAAATACCTGAATAGATCTGGATAAATAGCTAAAAACCATATCCGTCACATTAGCTTTCAAACAAAAAAAAAACGCATCAAAATCAGTGCATTCTTATAGGCTCTACAATGCTACATACATGCAAACATATATGATATATACACACAGACACACAAATACATCTTAAACTTAAACCCTCTTTTAACGTCGGAGGTAAAAAGATCATAATGTAACTTCTCTGCCTATCCCACTTAGTATAAAGTGACTAATGCCACTTCACTTTCACTAGTAATAAATTAAACCATCTGTTAGATATTGAGTTATCTTTAACCCTAATAAAATTTTATTCGCTCCGTCTGAGAGCTTGTATTGGAGACATTTTTGAAATGCCTATCGGGTGACATTTGGTGACTAGGTCGAAACTTATATCTAGATTGAATATTAGGTATAACTATTTTTTTTTCTTGTTGCCTGCCACGGTGGTGTAGTTGTCTTCCGTGGTGTAACCGCTCTTTGGTTCCGGGTTCAAATCCCAGGTCGGCCAACGGGATATTTTTTTATATTTTCTGCTCAGCATTAGCCTGTCAAGATGTTGTGTCCGATATGGAGAGAGACTGTCTCCTATCGCATCATGGAACAGAAGTCACATGGCGAAATATAGCTGGTCTCAGACCTCGTTGCACCTCTAATAATCTCCTTACAATTTCTTATAAGATACTATCCAATCGAACTGGTGCAACTCTAAATCGTCTACATCTCTTATAAAAATTCATTAGATTATTAAGGCTTGTTTACAAATACAATCCCATTACGATATCAACATTATACATCCACTATCTAGTTTTGATAGGCTTTGTGGTACAGCGCGTTGAACGGGCTATTAAAAACCCGAGCTGCCCTCCCCGCATCGATACTTGGTTTTGGATGGACCGAAAATCGATATTTCCTAATATCTATTACTTAGGGTTGAGTTTCCAATGAACAAAAAAAAATCATAATAAAGTAAATACGAACAATTAAATTCAGTCGGTAAAATTTTTATATTCAGTCGAGTTATAATTGATTTGACGGATAACTTTTATCTGATGATTAAAAATTAAAAAATCAAGCCGTATTACTTGTACTTTAAGGCTATTTTGGGTATATGTATTCATTATCTATGACTGAAAAAATCAAGTAACTACAATAAAAGTTTTATCTTACATTACCTTATACAAATCTTAACAAGAACTACCTTATTAAAACCAACAGTCAATATAGTAATAACATTCCAATCAACGCAAAGAAATGTTCACAGAAAAACCGCTACCAGACGAAAACACGCGACGGAGGCACGCAGCCCTATCCAGATAACCCTAAAACGCGTACGTCACAAAAACATCGGGCGAAATTAAAAGCAGCGACGAACATGCAACTAACACAAGTTCTAAAGTTTTGTGATAAGCTCGTTGACTTTTTGGGGCCGACGTAATTTGTCGAAGGCGCCTAAGATAAAGGCGGCAATTTGGTCGTACGGGCCCGAGGCTCGGCTATGGAATGTCAAGCGGGGTAGTGGCGCGGCGCGGGTTGACACGCTACACTAAGATACTTCGGAAATGTTGACGTACAGTGAAATTAACAGGGAATTAATTTAATTGGGAACGGATGCGTTTGAATGTGTTAACGGACTTTGTTTGCTAAAAGCGAAATTTGCAGTAAATTTATCGTAAAATGGGTATATTTATATTTTATTATACCAAAGTTTTAATATAATTAGGGGAATAATTGTAGACTATTATAACTTCATAGTGCAATGGGATCAAGCATATTCCGTGTGTAAGTCCTTATAAGTTCTACACTTTAAAATATAAAAACAGAATCTTTATATTAACAGAAAAAAAATCTAAACTTAAATTTACTCATATAAGATTTAAAAATAGCAACATCTATTTCTCACATACTCAAAATTCACAAAAATACCACCACTTTACACACACATAGACATCCAAACCCGAATACACCAATTAGCTCCAAAACAAAACTATGGTCGCCGCTAATCACCCGACACTGTAACCCGAAAGCGTCACATCGGTGGTCGCGTGTACCGCCACTAATTTATAATTATACTTACTTATCAGCCGGGTTGGCTGTCTGGAACCTTTTACCGGATGACAGCACCAATAAATCTTGATGCATACCGGGCCTCGCGGGCCATAGCGTCTGCGATATTAATTGCATATGTATTAATAATGGCGATAATGGTTTTGCGTGTGCGTTTTAGGGTTATTATTGTCATAGATTTAAGGGTTTTGTAATAGAGTTGGTTATTGGGTTTGGTCGGAATTTAGGTATTTTTTGCAAAAACGGACTTAAATACATTTAAAATTAGGTAGAAAATCAGAACATACCCGTTGAACATACAAAAAATATCTAAAATAGCTACAAAAATACTGTAGTTCTATTAAATAAAATTATTTAATATCGGCAAAGTCAAAAATCTATCTTGAATCCAATCAGACTACAATAACTTCACTCTCCACTTCATATTCAAATTACGCAAAATTAAACCAATTATTTTGATTTATAGATTGGCTATTAATATAAAATGAAACTCTTAGTTGTTCCATAGAATTGTATTCAATCCGCCCACGCCAGATGATTCTCAGACGTCGAAGCTCTATCTATTATGTCTCTGATTAATCGATTTTATACAATATCCACAATTCAAATATCTAACAGTTCTTTTACATTAAAATAAGTATTATTTCTGTAATTGATTTTTTGATTACTTTTGAGATTATAATAAGAAATTGCACTTGGTAAAAGTGCTTAATATAATGTGTTATAGTATATAAGATGCAGATAAATTTAGAAGCTATATCAAGGAGTATAGGTTCAAAATGAAATTCATCGAGGATATTTCTGGACGCATCTACTTTTATCCTAAATTTTGACAATTCTTGTATAGAAATTAACATATCTTAGGTATTATGTTACTGGTCGTAAATCGCTTTTGATGCGTGTTCTTAGAAAAATTCTTGTTTTTACATCCTTGGTTTTATTAGTTCTCGTGTCTTTTGCACGTTCCGACAGATTTTTTTTATTAAATTCTTATTCTAAGAGCCCTTTGTACTTAGAATTAATTACGCGTTTTATGCTGTCTTGCTTAAATTATTTTTTTCGAAAAGTCTTCTGTTTTTGAAAAAAGAATAAGCTCGCTAAATTGCCTCATTATTTTAGATCACTCAATAGACTAATAAACCGGTTCTTTATATTAAAATCATAAGTTTAAATCCATTTCATCAATCCAAAAGACCAAGACGCGGCTCTACGGTTAAATCTTCACAGAAACCTTTTGACAAGAAATTATCAAATTAACTTCGGCTGATTGAAAAAACTGGTTGCACAAGCTCAAAGGATGTCGGGCATTGTTCACAGATTTTAAAAATCATCCATAATTAAATGGAATCTGCTTTTTGCTGACGCGAACGTTTCGCGAACATATAAATTCCTGCATCAACGAAACATTTGGTCCATTGAAAAAGAAATAATTTGCCACCCCGGCGAATCATTCCGCTCAATATTGAAAAGACATAAATGGATCATCTCATAAATGTATAAACGTTTTTAACTTACTGTGAGTATGACGTGGCCGTCTCGATTTATGAGAACAGTATGAGATCGACTCGGCGTGATGGCAAAAACTCGTCGCAGTGAGGTGCTTGATTCTGGGAAAAATCCAGGGTGTCCGCGGACCCAACTGGAGTTTAGGACTCTGACCAAAAACGAGAAACGGTATTTGGAAAGTATTTAAATTCAATTAATTAAATAACAATGAAGGTTAAACTCGTGAAAGAATCCATTGGAAGCCCTAATTAAAGACTTATAGCCATAAATAAAGTTATTCAGTTCCCGAACGTAACAAATTTACGCAGTTCATTATTTTTGGACGTAGCGCCGTAAAACTGGAAACATGATTGACTTAATAGCCTTCCAATTCCCATAGTTATTTAATTTGTTTGAGCATTCTTTTATTGGGAAATATTCTTTTATAACACACTCCATTTATAACGCTGTCAAACGAAACACAATTAGGTATTATTGATTAAATAAAAACGAATCAAATTTTATCAGAAGTCCACCGCTAGACATAAATGTCAAAACTGCTTCATCCAACCTCCGACCTTTTCCGTCGCACACGTGTGTAATGAGGTCCGACATTAATAGAATTAAATTCAAATATCGAATACAAAATGTTGAATTATACAAATAGTAATGAATATACCGTCTGTTAGGTCATGAATAGCGCAAGGTTACGTCGATTGACTCCGGTATCGTTTGTCTGGCAAGCTAGGCGTAAATTTATTTATAGCCGTGATATGATTTTACACATGTTCCGTTTTAGATGTTTTATGTGTAATAGAGTTACTTATAAAAAAATGTATTGATTTTATAGATGTACTTGAAAGGTCATCGATTTTGTTCGATTTTTTATGAAACTCAACATGATTTTTTAAGTGTTACATATTTCTTATATATTGGTTAACCGATTATCGTTAAATCCGCCACTGAATACTCCACGAGTGTAGAAGCGGTTTTGACAACTTTATATCACTAAAATTTTACGACCCTTTGTTGTATTACCAAACCAAATCCAAAGCCAAAGATTATATAATGGGCTTCGTAAAAATCACAAGTAAAACCTTAATCCCATACCGAGGAAACGAATTACGCATTGGTAATGTATAAAATTACTTGATTGGAGGAGAGGCAAATAAACAGCGCTACTAAGAAACGGTTTATTTAATTAAAGCGGGGTAATCAACGTGCCTGGCTTGTGTATGGGTCACGCGCGACGTGTACCGCGCTCACGATTACTTTGTTCAAATTTGTTTAAATCAACGTGTATTAGAGGTAATGTTTTGTTTTATTTGGGGGAAAACGAGTTTGGGTTTTGGCGTGTAAATTAGACATAACCTAAAATTATGTTAATTTGAATGTTTTTTTTTTATGGACAATGTGTCTCCACCAAAGAGTCCAATATAAATAACTTTATTGTTTTAATTTATTTATTTAAAAAATACTGGCTGAAAGCATAACAAAAAAATATAAATAAGATTTTTATAATTCCAAACATATTCCAAATTCAAATGGCATTCATTTAAAAATGCTTCACACCGCCAGCGTTAAATCATAACAAAGACATCCAAATCAATATTCCATATCGATAATGCAGACGTATCTTTGAATCTGCAGCAAGAACAGATACCATCATAATGAAGACAACGAATACATATGAGCGGTGTAATCGATGAGCAAAAAGCGAGTAACGAATACATTTGAGGCGCAATCGATAAGCAAAAAGCGGGTACCAAACCCGCCGCCGCTCGTCGGGTGACAAAAATGCGATTAAAGTTATGCCATATCGAAACGATCGGTGCATCGCTTGTTGTGATTGGTTGGAGCGTGTGGAAGAGAACTAGGTAGATATCGAAGCGTGAAATGATGGATAAATGAATTCCCTTTCACGGTGTCGGATAAAAACTTGGATGGTCTTTGCACGTGAGCTGATGCCTACGGGAAGATATACGGTATGTTTGCTTTAATATGATATTTCATATTGGAATTAATATTTTAATGATTTTATATTTGCGGATGGGCCGAGACTTCGCTCCATAGGACTTCGCACATTTATCTTCGGTCATCAGCATTACGGCCCCTAATTTACGGGTGTCTTATTAGAAAATAATATAGTGTTATAAGTATAAAATTTGAACCATTAACTTTTGTTTTATAAAGTAGCCTTGCTACGAAGATTTTTATTAATAATATTATATGATATTAAGTATGTTACAAACAAAATAAATATGCGGATAAACTGCAACATATAAATTGTTCTTTTTGCAAGTGAAAAAAATATTTTCTTTTACACAAAATTCTAAACCCAATATAACATATTAATTAAGACAAGAATTAAGTAATGTGAACATAACTAAACAAAACGCGAAACTGACGAATTCACAAACTGCTAACTAAAATAATGGCGGGCCTTAGAAAATGATTCCGACGTGGCCGTGTTCCACTAAAAACTCAATTCTCTCGAAACGTTGGCTCGTAATGGCTTGCCGGCAAAAACGGATCGAACCCCCGGCATAATTAGTCGCATGCTGTGCCAGCAAAACATACAGCCAAAGCCTACATTCCTTTTTTCTCTACCGCATTCACTCCGGCAATTGCCGCTCTACGTCGCCTCTGTCATTCGTCGCGATGATTCTATCATATCAGTTTTTCCATACGCAATCTATTTCATTTTTTACCATTATTGTAATGATCATTGCGTACATGCACCGAACGATTTATTTGTTTTAATAGATCTTTGTTTTTGCGCAAAGCACAATATTTCCTAATAGCTTTTGAATAAGTGTTGTTTTTATGTGATTAGAAAATGTAGGAAACATCAGCAGTCGAATGTAAATGTTTATTTTTTACTGTAACGTAAAGCGATATTGCACCTTATTAGGAACGCACAAAGACTTATAAATCAATGTCAGTAATATATCCGTGATCAATATCTTCTGTTTTAAAATGGTCACAGACCAATATAATCACACCGTTACGCCGAAAGGGTAGTCATTGTTGCAAATAATGCACTCGCGGTACATCGATCTTATTTTCGTTCGGTAATGGGGCGAACCTTCAATCTACTATAACCATATAAAATTACTCGAAAAAGGCGAATGTATACAATTGCCTGAACGGGGAGTCGAACCCAAAACTCGGCCGGTTTATAGCGTAAGTAAGGCAATGTAAAGTCATAAGATACTTAGTACGATAGTTGCAATGAAATGGTTATTAGTTAATGTAGGAAGTAAGATAAATACTATTAAAGTAAATGCCATACGATTTATGTTCTATAAAACCTCTCGGACTTAAAGCGACGTTCCAATATACGCTTAATTCTATTAATTATGTAAAGCATCATGAACGAAAGCAAAGCGATTATTAAATAAAAAAATATATATCTTCAATAGGAAATGTAAAATTGTGTATATTGTTTTAGCCTAAATGAACAATTATTTTTATTGCCATTGGGATCACTTTGTATTAGATGATTATTACGGAGTGCGAACCGGCCGATTATACAAAACTTAAAAGAAAATTAGGTGCTAGTGAAAGTCATTGGTTAAAAAAATGATTTATAAGTTTTAAGTACTTACTTAAATGTGATATCTTAAAATACAAACTGATGTTTTTTTTACAAATATTTTACTCTGCTATGTCAAAACTTTTTAAACATATATAAATATCTTCCGCGTTTCTGTCTTGTAATTTTTTTTTTTATTTACTATCTACCTATTCTTGAATTAAAATTCTCTAATTCCACACAAACGGTTTAAAACGAACCACACTAACTTAGACAATGACGAATAGCGACATCATTGATATACATCTCTAAGATACGATGTTATAAATCAAAATCCTGGCGTATTCACGCAAATCTCCTTTCACTGTCAAACTGTAAAGAAAAATTGGAGACAGAGTAATACTAAGCTTGGCCTGTTTACTTGTAGTCGCGTGCTAGGCTAAGCCGGTGATGGTTTGGCGCAAAACGTAAACAACAGCGGTTAGTTAAAGTTACGATATCTTGTGTAACTGGGCGAAAATTTTAAAATCTTAAATAGTATTTATTTTAAAATTCTCAAGATTTTAAATGTAAGGAAATATTTTAATTTTTTTTTATCAATACTGTTTTGTCATTAGAAGTGAATACTATGTCGCCTAATTTTATTTTGTTATCAATCTTAAATCACACATTAGTTGAGTTTTCGATTAAGAGATTATCTCGAGTATCAAAGAGGTGGATAAAATGATTTTGTATTACATCCATTACGTCGTGGACTAGAAAAACAGAAGAAGATAATGGTATTAAACCGTTAATGGATATTGATAAAGAATTATGATCTGAAAGCTGTCTATAAAGATGGATGTTAATGTCGAAAATTATACAGTGTTTTTCTAGCAAAGTAGGCAAAACAGGGGGAGGACCTAATCGTAAATGATTACTACCACCCATGAACAATCATGCTAGAAACTTGAGAAAATGTGAAGTCGCCAACGAGATGTAGGCCCATATGCATAAACGTTACTTAGCTGAGTACGCAATGCTTTGAAAATAAGTTTGTTTTTCAATTATATTGTTTATGAATACGGTATAGGGTCGGAATTTAATTATAGCATTCAAAATAACTCGTATGAACTATAAAATTTTTGACTTGCAATATACAATAGGCATTTTATGCATAAAAGGGTAAGGAGAGATATAAGTTCATTCTTCACCATGTTCCAAAGGAGTTAGGTATGAGAGTTATGGCCTGGGGCACAACGACTTAAGTGCATTTTTCTAGTTTTTTTAGGGAATGAACTCTAGCCCTTATAGTCTAAATACGTTAACGAAAAGATTTTTCTAGATATTGAACTTAGATCCTCAGACAATTTAAGTATTCAGAATATTACAAAACAACCTCGAACCAACGTTGGAAGTGGGGACAAACGTACCAAATAGCGTACCCCCCCCCCCTCTCTGACTATCACAGTAGAAACACACGTGATATAGCCAACCAACTAACTTTTCGATATTAAATACTAGCGACCCGCCCCGGCTTCGCACGGGTGCAATGCTGATACTAAATACACTAGAGAAAAACTGTGAACGTTGTATATAAAAACATAGCGGCCCGCTCTGGCTTCGCACGGGTATAACATAACAAAATAACAGTATTTCTCCACTATTTAATGGATGTTATTATTATTCATATAAACCTTCCTCTTGAATCACTCTATCTATTAATCAAAATCCGTTGCGTAGTTTTAAAGATTTAAGCTCACATAGGGACAGAGAAAGCGACTTTGTTTTATACTATGTAGTGAAGTAACTTTTTTAGAATCATTTGGAAATAAAAATACAAATAACCAAACTCTCACGTAACTTACACCGCAAGCCTCGGTACGAAGCCGCGGAAACGGCCAATTTCCGCATCCATTATAATTGATTGGTATAATTGCGTACGGACTCGAACCCACACTAGGACGGACTCGTTACGTGTCGACTGTGATTACGCCTTTCGGGATAATGAGATTTATAAAATTTCTCGTTGTCTATAACTCGTTTTGGATACGCGTTTGATGACGCAAATGGTATCTTTATTTGCTCGTTGAGACGAAATTGGTTTGGGGTTTTTGTTTCCACGTTACGATGGCACGATTCGTGGTATGTCGTATCTGAAGTATTAATGTCTGTGGATACAAACGACCGACGGAATGAAGTAAACCTTATTTACTTTAGAATAAAGGGAAGTTTATGATGACTGATATATTTTTTAAAAGGACAAAAATGTTGGTGATATAGGTGATTCAGATTTTTTCAGTAACTTTTTCGTATATTTTCGGTATTCTGTACAGTACAAAATGAATTCTATACTCTTCCTTAATCAATGAATCATCTACACCAGCTATACTCTAAGTGTGTTCCGCGGAACCCTAGGGTTCCGTGATACCTCTGTCGGGGTTACGCAAGAATTTAGAAAAAAAAAATCAAAACACCTCTCTCAATAATAATTAGTAACTGTTACATTGTACTTTTATTATGCTGATTAATAAAAAATACACTTATAAAAACAATTGTTTTATTGTAGGGTTCCATCAAGTATTTTGCTTCCCAAAAGGGTTCCGTCATTTAAAAAGTTTGAGAACCACTGATCTACACACATCATCTACACTTAATAAATAAAGCTAAAGAGTTTGTTGTTTGAACGTGCTAATCCCAGACACTTTTAAACCGATTTTGAATTTTACTTAACTAGTAGGAAGCTATGTTACTTTTGAGTGCTATAGGCATTTTCTAAAAACACACGGGCATAGCCGCGAACAAAACCTATTAAATTATAAGCTGATCATTTTTATTATAATATACACAAACGATTAAACTCGACCTTGAGAGCTTTCCCTTATAAATCAGTAGCCTATAATTAAGAGCGACATCCTGTTCGCAGCAAAAAATTATAAACGATGTGATGATAATAGCATGTCATCGCCATTGTTGACAGAGGAAATTTCTTCCAAGTAACAAAGGTTACGTACATTTTGTATGTTCGGACGTTGTCTAAGAGACGATGTCGCTGGTGTTTTGTGTTCTTTATTTTATATACAGGCACGGTAGTGACGTCACAGCATTTGATGTTAAGTGGAGTGGAGTCCTATAGATTGTCGACTGACGAGAAATGATCCCTCGACAGTCGACACAATTATGCCGGCCTGTTGGAACTGGATATATACAGACTGATCTCGGAACACAACACATTTGCGTGGCGGCCGGATATACACTTACGTGGACCACTGTGGCGGGTTTTTACACCTTATGGTGTAACACGGTGGTCGCTATCTGGGCGGATATAATTTTTTTCCTGCCACCAGCAATAATATTTATATATTAGATACCGCTATACAGCATACAATATATGTATATATCCAACAAATTAATAATGGACAGCTTAAAAAAATGCCGATAGCTGAGAGAGTTCTTTTTGGGAGTGGAACAGACTACCGAAACGAATGTCTGCAGGTTCAAAACCAAAGCACCTCTGACTAATAGAATTAGTGGTTGCTTTAACAGTGAAGGACAACATCGTGTGGAAACCTGCATACCTGAGTTCTCTATAACAATTTTGAGGGTATGTGATGTCTACCAATCCACAGTAGGCCAGCGTGGTGGACTTCAATAGTACAATAGATCTTTACCCAGCAGTGGGAAAATATATTATTAACAGTTGTAGGTACTACCAAAAAAAAAACCTCTTTATAACATCTTGGTTTGTAAACTTTTTCAGTACTACCAGACAGACAGAAGTATCTAAGTCAATACCTTTAAATAAAAGTTTAATTAATTTGTCCCACAATAAAAATATCTTAATAAGTTTAATGTTATACTAATTCACGTTAAACACACATTTTATTAAAAAAAACTATACCCCATAATGAAACGACCGCAACTGCAAGCTCCCATATTCACGAGATCTCGAATCGCGAAGGCTAGCAAATTGCCGCGTGGGCACCCAATTACCTACCATTAAATTGTAATGCCGCGACACAATTACACAACTACATAAAAATAACTCAATTAAACCCGACTAACGCGCACACGTAACGTCTATAACACATGCGTACTTGGTTGTTAATCGGGTGGGCTAGACCTCCCTTGAAGTGGTGTGTTTGAAACATCCTAACTGATGAGAACTTGGGTAAGTAAATCTTTTATCTGTATAAACTAATAGTCGATATCATTTTTTATATCCGCCTATCAGTAGCGGAGAATGAAATTTGTGTAACTTGGCACGACTTAGGTACTAATAACTAGGCAAAAAAATCAGTCTGGAAATCGTCCCAATGATAATTAAATTTTACATAAATTAGGAAAGGGAAGCCGGTAGGAATCGGGTTATATGGACCTTCCCCACTGCCGCCTTTTGTCTGAATTTTATCGCTTATAAATTCTATAGTAAGAAGACACTGAAATAAAAAATAATTATAGTAATTAATACTTATAACAAGCATGTGACAGGTAACGGTCAGTTTTGACATTATTGATAACTAGAACACTGTTCGATGACAAAATAATTGACAATTCACGTACACTGAGCCGTACTCAGAAAACCGCTCAGGAGTCGAGACCCCTAGCTCATTACGCCGCAGAATCTACATTTCATGTCATGTCCAACCACATTTCAGCTTGTTAATGCGTTGAAGATATAATAAACGGGTGGTTTGTTTGGATTTAATAAATAATTATCTATAATTTTTTTGCAAGTAAACTTATGGCATTTGCGGGCAGGTGATCAAATGGCGCCTTAGAGGTATAATAAATAAGGGACAATATACGGTATCACTAAATACATTGCATTTAAATCTGTCTAGGATATGACGGACACTGCTCTAGAACATAATAGAACATAGATTAGTGCGAAATTTGACGAGAATGTTCCAAAAACCGTTTTTGTTATGAATTTGCTATTGAATGTGTATGTACAAATTATAGGTGTAATACAAATGGTCTAAATATTCTTTATAGTCGTTGTTAAGTAGTAAAAGAAAATTATTACCGTATAGTATAAATACAGACCAGACTGAAATATAACATTGCAATCAAACCTTTGTAAATCTGTTTATTTATTCTCATATTAAATCAACTCACCCATAAAACTGTAATTGAAAACAGTCAAAACATAAACCTTCAAACTGAGTTAGCTTTAATTTATCGACTGACAAATCCCAAAATGCGTCAACTATGCCCTTACGTCCACATAAATTTATATTAACCTTTATTTCGATGCCGTAAAGTATACATTATAACTTTTGAACGGCATTGTTAATTTGGCCAAGGTCGACCAAGATTTGATCCAGTTTTGCCCAAAAGATCCCTGTCATAAGATGTCTGAATTCTTTTACGTTTTTGACATCAACATTGTTGCAAAATATTATTTATTGAAGTAACCGGTTTGAAGGGTACAGACGGTATTAAACGTCGTAAATAAACATTATATTTTTCGAATACATTGAGTTCCATGTTTAGTATGAAGTAAATTATTTTTTAATGGTATACCTAATTGTTACGTATTATTATGATGTATTTATTTGATAGAACTTCATTTACGAAGATTAATTCTATAATAATAAACCTAATAAGGTTTATTATTATTTTAATGTGCAGTCATGATACTAATCAAAATATGATTTTAAATTTTTAAGTCACATGCGATTTTTTGTGACAATTATTAAAAGCCTATACATATCATTTTGGACCAGAAATTTAATAGTCATTATTCTTGCGATTCTGCTTACTTGCTGCTAAATTTTATCAAAATCGATTTAGTGATTAGGCTATAAAAACATTATAGACAGAATTACTAAAGCATTTATAATAGTATGGTCTTACAGTATACATATACAGTTTGATTGCTGTCGAAGTTGTATGACTATTATTATCAACTGACTCGGTGGCGCAGTTTAATGCGTACACGGTACGATTACTGCGTGAGGTCCTGGGTTCAAAACCCGGGTCGGGCCAAAAATAATTGTGACTAGGGTTTTCCGTCTTAAAACTACTCAGTCGTAGCTCAGACTCATGCACTTGGCGGTATGATACCCTTGTGTCGAATTGCTGTCTTACCAAACTATTAGATTGAAGTCACAGAGAGTACACCAGTGTATGGCGCACACACATGTGCACTATAATATCTCATGCGCACCTGGTTGATCGCTGAAATTGACCGCCATGGCCAAAATTTGACTAAGATTGATTCATTCATTTATTCATATATCACATAGTCTTAAACTACCATCGAAAGGCAATATTAATAAGTCATAATAAACAGAACATTGATAAATCAAATAACGCTTGAATGCACAAAGTTACAAATAAATTGTTACTTTCTATAATCAATCTTAAAGCATGATAATAACGTGATAAGTTTGATTCGATAATTTGCACTAGCATTAAATTGTTTCATAACTAGTTTGTGACTAGAATTAAATACTGGGACAGAAATGAATTTAAATTAAACTCATTGATGTATGAAATACTCATTTTATGATACCGCTGATTTATTATTACAAGGTTCTTTGATATGTTTGATGTACAAATTAAATTATATATCACATCTCTGTATTTAATAAAAACAATATACCCGAAATATAAATAAAGGAGGAGGAATGAATAATTTGCTTTTCTAATTTTTACTTATATTTTTTTTAATTTGATATTTCCAAAAAAAAATAAAAATTACCATAAGACTTTCTATTACTGAACCAGAGTTATGTAAAGAATTGTTAACCAACTATAGGTCTAATGGGAAAGAGAACCAAAATCGTAGGCAACAAATTAGGCTAGGAATCGGTGATATTTTTGACAGCTATTTAAGCAATTCTTAACCACCTCTTAACGCTAAAACAAGTTTATAAGTAAAACTGTAAGTAACATATTAATTGCTACTGCAACTGACCCGAGTTGCAAAACACTAACTTAATAAAAATATTAAACACAATATCACGCACTACCCATTACAGATCAGCATTACGATCACTTCCTTTATCAGCTCCAATAATTGCTATGCAAGGTGACGTCTAGTTATTTACGAGACAAGGGAATGAGCTCAGATGTTGTACAACTCAATCATTTAATTTAGCATTGTATAATTAACGGTATTTAATCAAAATTCTATGAATCTATGATTAATCGAATAGATACGAGGTAAATGTGGACGTACTGTTGGGAATAAAAGTGGTTGCGAATTTTTATATTAATTTATTTGAGGAACTAGATAGTGTAATTTTATTAATAGCACTTTAACAAAAAAATAGCTATGTCGTAATTTTTTAAAAAAGGAATTCTCCTCACATTATACCTAAATGTATAAAGTACAACAGACGAAAAATAGAAAATGAAACATGTAAATCTCTTATAAAGAATTAGATAGTGGACGCCCTGGTAATCTATCTCTTATCTTTATGAACTAAATTCACTCACCCGCTCTACGCTTTATGTCACCCGTTAGTCTCAGAAAATAATAGCTGTATTGAAACTCATTACCTTCCTCAACTGGCCAAAAGTTTTATATAACTATTAGCCTTAAGAAACGAACATTTTTTTTTACTTTGAATGACGAGACGAGCTTGCCATTCGCCTGATGTTAAGAGCTATCGCCCATAAACAATAGAAACAGCATCCAACACCTTGAATTACAAAGTATTGTTTGGTATTCTTCTGCGCTCGCCATCCTAAGACATAAGATATTAAATCTTATTTCGTCCAGTAGTTACACTGGCTACAGTGACTACACACTGCTGCTTGGTGGCAGAAATAGACATTGCGGTGGTACCTACCCAGGACCTACCACCAGTTAAAGTATTATGAATAGCATAAAACATTGTACCATCGACTGTACTAATAAATAGTTATGAAACAAGTTATCGCTGTGACGTGACAAGGCTGCGCTAAAAAGCCTAACTGAATATATTTAAACAAAGACACGTCGAAAGCCGAACGACCAGTTGCACAATTCAGTCGTAAATCATAACTTTCTTGGGCGTTTTACATAAATGGATTGGAGTTATATTCATTCGCTACGGAAAACTTAGATGGGTGACCTTTTGATACTAATCAGTGAAATTTACATGTATACTTCTATAGTTATATATAAAGCTGAAGAGTTTGTTTGTTTGAACGCGGTAATCTCAAGAACTAATAATCCGATTATGTTTTTTATTAATAGGAAGCTGCATGACTTCTGAATGCTATATGCAACTTTATAACCTGGGCAAATATTTATCCCAATTTTTTTCACGCAAGCGAAGCCGCAGGCAATAGTTATAAAGATAATGTAATTAAAGTGTTTGATAAGTTTTAGTATGTCCATATTGATGTTGCTATGAATATAAAGCTCAATATTAATCATCGTTTTAAATTATCACTATTTTACATCAAATAATTTGACTGTCAAAGACGAAACAGTGATTAGATTAATTACTTTTTTGTAAGGCCATAACTTAAGCGGCGATAGCCTAGTTGGGTATAGAACGCACTGCTAAGATGAATGTCCGTAGGTTCAAATCCCAAGGGCACAGACCTCTAACTTTTCTTAAAATTATGTGTGTAATCTTTGTGAATTATTGCTTGCTTTAACAATGAACGAAAACATCGTGAGAATAACTGAGAAGTTTTCCATAGGAATTTTGAGGGTATGTGGAGTCTACCAATCCGCACTAGGCCAGCGTGGTGGACTAAGGCCTAATCCCTCTCAGTAGTAAAGGAGGCCCGTGCCTCAGTATATAATACAGAAATGATATTATTAAATATATTATATATTACGGCTTTCTATGCAATCCAGCTCACGTATGCACCAGGTAACGCTATATTAACTGTCTTAACCTTAAAATCCACCCAGAACCCCACCACCATAACCCTAAATTGAGAACTCCACAACCGTTTCAAATCCAATTTCCTGTACTTAATAAAATGACCTCGGCGCACGACTGTACTTAACATGGCGGATGTTTTATAATATTACTTCGTAATGCGATTATTTGGGAATTGACGTTTGAGATTACGCGACGGCAATGTATGGAGTAAGATCACTAAGTAGCTTTTAAGAGGATTTCCGGAGTATGCATGAATGCTTTGTGGTTAAGGAGAGTGTCAGAATTTATTTAGCTATTTAAATACAGGTTCTTTCTAGTTCAGCTACAGATAATTTTATATTATATTTTTTTAATGTAGCCACCCTCATGTTAAACTGCTAGATATTGAGTATTACTACTGTATTTTTTAAATAAATATTATTATTATTATCTTTGTATATAGCAGGTATTGGAAATAAATTACTGAAGGCTTTCAGGCTGACAAAGTCTCTTATCTTATATTATTAAATTTACGCCATTTAATGAATTGTCCAGATTTTATCTCGAATGTAAGAATATTGCAGAAAATGCAGTATCAAACTACTCTTTCGCAAAACGATCATAAACGTGTGCTTTCGATAAATTGTCGTCATTAAATGTCAACACAAAGAAGGTTAACTCTTTACAAGCCTATGAGCTACTGTAGTCAAAATCTAGCGTAATACCAGTGAAAACGGTATCTGAATGCACACGATAATTATTATCTACTACGTACCGACAAAATAAACAATACACACTAACCTTATCTATTGCTGGCACATATCAGCCCATCTCGCCGATACAGATCTGATTTTTCCTGGTTTTCAGAACACGGCGCCTCATAATATCGATTCGCAGTAAATTCAATTATCATTCTTATTTAAATGTATTACTAAGAACCAAATCGGTACGCATAAATCGCAATGGTCAGCAGTTGCGCAATCTGCTAGACAAGCAACCCGTCAGCGCGGCGGCCACCCCCGGCGACCCACGCCAATCCCGGCGACGCCTTATCACAACGTATCTGGCTCTCAGCGAGATTTATGCGTGTCATAAAGTTGACGCATATCGGCCGATAATGCCGTCACCACTCCAAACACAAGCGTGACTAAGCCGATGCCTCGCGCGCAGCAAACTGTTAATTGCATTTCTTATAATTCACGATAATCTAGTTATAGAAAAATGCGATGATTAACCGCGATTTTTCCTTCCAATTAATGCGTTTGCGCAACAGACGATGCTCAATATGTTGATAAAACCAGTCGACCCAAACGGCTAAATAGCAAACGGTTAACGCTTTGCGAGGCAACGGCAGGTATCAATGTTAAGGCAGCGTGCGCATCTAATGTCCTTACACAAAGCTGCACTTACGTAGTGGGCAAACGATCCCATAATTACGGGTGTCGAGTACGCAGGCGCGAAGGGCGATATTTGTTTGCAATTAGTGCCCGCACGGGAAGGCGATGTCCGGACGTCGTAGGTAATTTATGGTTGTGCGAAAGTACGAGTTGAAAGTGAGGCCAGAAGTGCCCGCAGCTGCCGCTACCCAGACTGACATTTCCGTGCGCATTCTAGGGTTAAATTGCCTTAATACTATACGGAATATGTCAAAAATTATGAAAATGTATTTTAACATGTTCATTTCTTGTTTGCAATTTGTTATTAACCCATTGTATTCCTATTACGTTTTAAAGATTTTCTTGTTTTTTATTTACTTATCGTTTTCTTTTTCCATTCTAAAAGATTAATTCACACTGGCTAATAATTTAGGAATCGGAATGTCCACTAAATTGACTCGTTAAGTATTTTACATTAATAAATATGTATGACACCGTGGAACATTATAATTCTAACATTATTTTTAAATATGTGTGAAAATAAATTGATCTGATATTTACAAAAATATTCACCTACATTATACGTTTGGATTAGAAACTGATCAAAGAATAAAGAAACGAGATATTTAATTATTATTTTTCTTGTAATATTTTTTTATTTTTTCTTGTAATAGTAACCACGGAGCAGCCCTGAATAAATAATGAAGCTTATTTTCATTAAATTACCAATGGTGACAAATTGTTTAATGTTTTCAATGCCCATAACTTATAACACCATAATATTACCCGTAAATTATAATTACAGCTGCCATTATTCATGTTATACGTTATAAATAGCTGTTTATTTTTTTAAAATTGCTGTTAATGGTTGGATTTTTAAGTTTATTTTTAAAGTGCGGAATAGTTATATTAGTGGAATGTTTTGATACTTTGGCCATAAAAAATGGATATACGTTTAACAATGTGGAAGGGTGTATTCACAAAATTGTATTTGACCTTTTACTCATAGGAGATAATTAATAAGGACAAATTTCATTGAAATAGCTACATATGTTCTACGAAAAAAAAAACCAATATGTGTATGTAGGCTGACAAGGAGTGAAATAATTAAAATATTACATAAATATGAACTAAATTATCGTACAAACCTTTTAAATTTGTACGTGTGTAATACAATAATTTGTTTAAAACAGTTACATAAAGTAATATGAAGTAATAGCATATACAACAGAAATTATAAGCAAAAAAATTAAAGCGTTTGCCAACTAACATTAAGGATTAAGGTATACAATGGCAATTCTAATGCAAAATATATATTATAATATTAAAACGTTTGGCAGAACCACCTGTACGGTTACCTCATGAATGAATGTGGCAAAAATAATTATCAACTATTCTAAAACCAAGTAATTATCAAGGCATACGTTTTAACACATTACAGAAAGTAATTGTTTAACTACACTAACATAATTTGTCCGCCATTTTTTCCGTTTGACAATAGAACACAAGTGTTGCCATGTTCCAATTTTTCATGTCACTTTAAACAATTAGCTTACAATTGCGCGTACCGTGAGAGTTTATTTAATAAGGTTTTAAAATTGCAAATGGCCAGACCTTTGTCCAACATCGAATGGACTGCAATAATCGTTAGACATAATTATCGACATAACACGAACGCGAAACGTGTGATCGAATTGATGTGAAATTATTTTTTATAAAAACACGCCATTGTATTACTGATAACGCTTTTCAAAAATTATGTTTCAAACAGGGCTGTAACGTAATTTTATGTGAGGTAATTTTTTTTAGTACATATTCGTGTGTAGTAAGTTTTTAATGTAAAAAATAGTATTTTTAAAAAATACACGCTACAGTAGAATATTATAACTATAAAATTGCTATTGTTATCATTTAGTAAGTATAATGATTATATCGTTTTGTTTTCTCCCGGTATATAAAAATTCGTTAGAATGACAATCATTTCAATTATTAAAAACGGTGAGGCTCGTCAATTTCTGAAAGGTCCAACTCGGATCGACCTTTATCGTACACCGAAGTGGGGTCGACGAACAAACTTTTTCAGACATTTGGAGTGAGTTTAGCTTAGTTTTTACAAGCGTCCCGCCTGCCTGACGCCAGCCTTCTCTGGGGGATCCAGTCCATCCAGTCTCCCTTGAAGGTTACTGACACTTGTAATAAAAAATATGCAGGACGTTTTTGTGAAAACTTTTTCGGCATAATTCGCGGTATAATAAAATCATACAAACCTTTATTTACCGTTTCACGTACATTCTATAATGATTATGTAGTTCCAACACGCAAATAAACATTTGTTACATCAAATAAACTGCAGACAACATGATTTGATGTTAAACATACTAAACCTACACACGTATAGGTCAACATTACCATCAAACAAATTCCTATAGTAATGTATTCCATTTTTTTCGCTGGCAATAATAACAAAGGGTTGTCACTGGCTTAAATAATTTGTTATTATTACACACCGTACATAAATTCACATAGACTATTGATTAATGATTTTAAAAAAAGATAAAATCAGCCCTGCGCACTGCGCCCGGCAATTAGCGATCATTGAATTTTTTTTAATTTAGTGCGACAACACACGCATTGGCCAATTCAATTTACTTCCATGTGTGTGTTTTTACTAATGTTACGTGTTTGTTTTTAATGACCTGTTCATTTATTTCGTTTCAATGTGCGCTGTCATTCATAAATCAAGTTTGAGATTCATTATTTAGTAACAGTATACTTACATCAAAGTGCATGTTGAAGGAAAAATGGTGTGTATTTTTTAATTAATTGGTATTTAACCGCATATGTAACTGAGTTTTTACGTAAATAGTTACCTTTGTTGCACCTTTATAAATACTCGTCAGTTAAAGCTACACCGGACTTAACGGCTTCCTTAGTCCTCTTGGACACGTAAAAAAAATATTTATTTATAAAGATATAATAACAATAGTTCATACTAACAATTTTACGTTTTGAGTTTGAAATTTTATGACTAGAAAATTCCATACCATTTAGCATTATCATTGTGCTATTAAAAAAGAACTTAAAAGCAATAAAGACTTTATTACTGTTAAATTAGCTTTTGTTCTTTTTTAATAAAAATACCACATATAATTTTTTATCGAGTTTCTAAGTATCAAGACACTGTTATTTGCGCAACCTAATTGTTAACTCCATATATAGCAACAAGAAAAGTTAAATCGATGTTCATAATAAATAGCCACTAAATTATTTACCAAGTCTTATCACTGTTCCAAAGTGTAAATAAAGTATTTGACAACCCTAATTCATACTAGCATGACATCTTTTTCAATTGCGTGTGACATTTTAAAGAATGAGCGATTTTAGTCCTTGAATACAAATGATTGATATTAAAAAAATACTGTTTCAAATTTCGAACACAAACGTTTTAATGGCGCCAACTTCACAAGAAACTGACATCAAAGGTATTATATTTTAAATTCCTTTATCAATAAATACAAAGCAATAAACAGCATAAGTATACCTATACGCGGCGAACACCAAAAATTTTCTATCACCGATCAATTTCGGTAGCTCGTTTGTACTCACTAATTAATGTTCGATAGCATCTAATCAAACAAAAATATCATGATTAAACTCTATTTAGATATTCGCCGTGATACGGAATTGTTTTATTGGTTGCATAAGGCGACAAAATAGTTTATGTTGAGTAAATTGGAACTGTGTTGAAATATTGTTTAAAAATTAATTAAAAACTCTCGATTTTTTCTTGTGATTAATTTGATGTTATAAGTTTTAATAGGAAATGTTTAATTGTGTTAAAACAGACTCGGATTGTAATGTGCAGAGAATATTTGTTATGAATGCTGAAGTTTTTTTGCTTCCAAAGTGTAAGTCGTGTATTTTTAAGAGAAGCGTTTTTTGTGCAATTAGTAGTAAATTTACAAAAATATATCTTATTTTACTTAAGATTCTGTGATAACATGATATTTGCGCGCATTCAAAGGTATATTATGGGGTTTGTAAGTAATATAATCCAATAATTTGATATCAACGTATGATTAAGACTTTTCAAACAGAATCACAATGCTTTACGACCCTTATAATTTAGCCGCCGCCATTTTGTAACGACATGCGCATACGCACCGCTATCGCTTCCTCGATCTATAATTGCGTAGCGTCGAGAAAGTCTCGCGTTTCCCGCGTTTTTGTACACCCTACACATTACACGACATAATTCTACACAAATTACTTGTGATAATATTTATTACATTTAAGCGAAATGTGGATTA